>NW_008705254.1:7067315-7079111 GCF_000326865.2 Helobdella robusta
CTGTATATTTTGTGAAATTGTGACGATTGTGATGATAATGATTGCGTCTTTGAGGCGTGCCGCCTATATATATCTATATATTTTACTAGACATTCTATGCATGTATATTTTGTTATTTGATATGCTATATATGCGACGCTGCTGTGCTGTATCGCTTTTCTGAGTATAGGAAAAGAGTATAGATAGGAGTATAGAATTTTCTATGATATAGAAAGCGTTATGTAGATAGGGCGGTAAAAACATATAAAAGGCCGCGAGTTGAGATATAGGAGGGCTGGTCGTTTGTTATCTTAATTTTAGGTTTTGGTCTCTTGCTTGTCAGTTGTATTATTAATAGATTAATTTTGGACTTATCGTTTTGTTTTAATAAGGACAGAGGTTTGATTTGTATTATTTTGTTTGTTATTTTATTTCTTTTATTGAATAAAAGAAGTGTACACTTGAAGTTTGGCTCGGCTTAATTATTCTACCTAAAATAATGGATGTTGAAGAAGACTTGTTGATAGTTGACGAGGTCGGCGTCTCTAGTCAACAAGCAGGGCGCGAACAAACTTCCGCCCGGCCCGTGTTTTCAGACCCTGAGAGGGTCTATTGTAGAGTGGCGGATCCCGGCCAGGAAAGACTCCGCCGAAGCGAAGGCTCGGGTGGATATTCGTATGCGGACGCGGTTCGGGACCGCGTGGTGCGGAATTCGAATGTCGCCCGGCGAAAATCTACATATATATATATATGTAATATAGACCATAATTTATATATAGAATATTGTAATATATATATATATATATATATATATATATATTGGATTCAGTCGAAAATGAAATTATTGATGAAAATCACAGCATGTTTCACGTTTGTTAGCTTCCTATTTAATTTTTCGATTTTTCTAACGTTAGATCGTAAATTTATTTATTTATGTAATGATATTGCATATTTTATGTATATATATATATTTATATATATAATCCCTACGCATATCCTTAAAAGTTACTTGGACTCATTTGTCTGTTTTCTGACGAGTTTTGTCAACCTTTGTTTACGCCTTGGTAAATTTCTTTCAAACTGTAAGCACGCGATAATTCAACCGATTTTGAAAAAAGCTTACTCAGATGCAAACTAGGTGAGAAATTACAGACCATTATCAAACCTTTCCTTTGTTTCATAGGTTTTGGAGCGTGTTGTTCTTTATTTCTTGATGAATTATCTAGCGACGAACAAGTTAATGCCATTCAACCAATCGGCCTACCGATGCTACCATTCAAGTGAAACTGCATTGCTTCATGGCAGCAGTTGTCAAGACTCAATATAAACTCGGTTGAAGTTGTTGACGTTGAAGTATCATTTGCTACTTCAGCCTTGAATTTGGTGGTATAGTTGGATAGCAGGCACTCAATGATAAATCAAATAAAGTCGCTATCAATTGCAAGTATGATGCATCTCAAAAAATTGTACAAGATTCGACACTATTTGAACAGATCTGTCACGGAAACACATGCTTTTATTACCTCCAGATTAGATTATTGTAATAGTTTATACTTTAAAATACCTGACAAGTCAATAGTTGTACTTTAGTCTATTCAAGATTGAGCTGCAAAACTTGTCACAAAAAACCTGAAGTTCGATCACGTGACTCCAATCCTGAATGACTAAAATTTGAAAAAAGAATAATTTTCAAAACTGCTGTCTTAACGTTTCGATCATTACATGGTTTAGCACCACAGTATTTGGTAGACATGTTTATCAGAAAAACATCTGTGTTGGGCTCGCAGTTGAGATCAAATGACATGAACCTCCTGGTTGTGCCTACAACGAATTTAAAGATCGGATCACGCAATATTGCAGAACATGTTGCGTGAACATGTTGAGTCCATCGTCTGCATAAGCTCTTTTTGTTTTCAAGATATTAATAGTAGATAATATTTTTTGTTCAGTTACAGGATATAGACTAATAGAATGAGGTGTGAAAGGGCTCATAAAGTCTGTAGGACTACCATTGCTGGGAGGTTGGTTTGAGAGTAGTTGGCTAGCGATGTTTGCAAAGTGGGTATTGAGAAGGTCACAAATTTCTTGTTTATTTTCAATTGCTTGGTTGTTGATAGTTAGTTTTGTGATTGATGAGTTTGGAGGTTACTTGTTTAAAATTTCTTTGATTGTGTTCCATTTTTGTCCAACATTGTTATATGCGTCTTCAAGTTTGTTAAAGAAGTAGTCTCGTTCAATTTTTCGCTTAATAGATGTGAACATGTTTCTGAAGCTTTTGTAAGTGGCAATTTTATGGGTGGTTGAATATTTAGGGCTTATGATGTATAGTCTGTTTTTCTTTTTTGCAAGGCTTAGAATGTTGTCATTTTTTTCTGTTTTTGGCAGGACGGAGGAGGGCAAAAGTGTTTAGAGAGTGAGTTAAGATAGTATTCATAACAGACGGCAGTTGTTGACATTTTCAGAGATGTTAAAGATAAAATTGTCGATTTTGTTTATAGATTCTTCAGTTAGGTTTCTGAAGTGCTTAACAGGGGCAGATACAATATATATTATATATATATAATATATATATATATATATGACAATGTATATATATAAACATATATGACAATGTCTCGATCTCAAAGTACGCACGCACATACATTGGATGTTGTGTGTTTGTCAGTGTTGATCGTTAGATTTTATTAGGTGTTCCTGAATTGTTATCATTGAAATTTTATAAATAAAATTTTATAAAATTGTTTATCATTGAAATTTTATAAATAAAAAACATTGTTATAAATAGACAAATAAATGTTTGCATTTCAGCCTATAACAGTACCACATGTAACTGATAAATGCTTGTATTATAGCGTATAACGTATAAGATGGGACATATTGACTTTTCGTTTATTTGGTCATGTAATTAAGCATTTCATTTGCGGACATGCGTCACGAGAAATCGCAGCTAAAAACCAAAAAAAAACATCAGAGCAAGGTGTTTTATGCAGATGTAGTGAGACAGCGTACAAGATGGCAGTTAGAGTTGCATACTTTCCATCGGGAAGTGGCCGCGGTGAATTGATGTACGCATCCAGACTGACTGCAGTAAAAAGTTAGAACACAAAATGAAAATTTGTTTTTGAGACTTTATAAATAATTGACGTATTAGTATTTGTCCGCCTTTCGAAAAAATATTTTTCATCAAAGACGTGATCATATTTGGGATTTGATTTTGTGCACATCTGTATACCGTTTAATTTTCATAAAATAACTTCACAATATATTATAACAACATAAAAACAGAGTAGAAAAGAGAAAGATGAAAAATAATAGAGATAATAACTTGTTACAGTGGTCGTTCAGATTCTTTTAATCACGTTGTAACTGCTCTTTGAAGAAAACTCGTTCTCGTACAATTATATATATATATATATATATATATATATTCACATATATATGTTTATATATACAATTATACATACATTCATATATATATATATATAAATATATATATATATATGTTTGTGTGTTTGTGTGTGTGTGTTTGTGTTAATGTATGTATATATGTCTGTATGTATATATATATATATATATATATATATATATATATATATATATATGATTAGGACTGTCAGAAATGCATTTATTGATGAAAATCACAGCATGTTCCCCGTTGGTTAGCTTCCTGTTTAATTTTTTGATTTTTCTAACGGTTGGTCGTAAATCATTTTCAAGTTTCTTCAGTTCAAACCAAAATTTTTATTCAATTTAAGCATGATAGAACATTTAAGCATGATAGAACATTTAAGCATGATAGAACCAAAAACTTTTTACGGTATTCCTATACGATCTTCGGTGTTCGAATTGATACGTTGCATATGTGGCCAGATGCTCAAAAAATATATATATATATGTATATACTGTGTCTCCACTTTAATTTTATTAAATTAATAAGTAACTTGTACCCAGTAAAATTTTGGTTAAAGATTTTTAATTTTGCAATTTTAAAAGCCATCTAACTAATTTACTATGAAAAATAAAAAATATGTCTATAAAATGAAAGACTCAAAAGAGAAAGTGAGAAAAAAAAGAGAAAAAGGGAGGGAGAGAGAGAGAGAGACAGAGTAGAGAGAATGGAAGATAAGGACAATAATGGGCAGATATATTGGATATGATATAGTTATTGCAAAGACACTTTTATCTGTATATCGTAAAATTATTTCGTTAGTAAAAAGCATATAAAGAATGGCGACTGGAATAAGAATGTGATGATTCTGATAGAAATGGAGATGTTAGGAATCACTGTACTAACGACGATATAAATTAAATAAAGAGACCGCTTTATCATTGTCTATGAAGAAAAAAATAAAAATGATAATTAAGCATCTTAGAGTCAGAAAATGTGAGTGGAAATGATTATCATAATAATTATCAGTGTATAATATTGAAGCTGAGGAAAAAAAATGTTGATTGTAAAATTAATGATGTCGAGAGAATATAAAAAATAATTGATGCTTGGCTGCTAGCTGAAAATGTCAAACAAAATTATAATAACGGCAATGAGGATGATGAAAAAGACCAGTAAAGAACTGATGACGCTAAAAACGATGACAATAATGATAATAACGAAGATGATGATGACGATTGTTACGACGACTCCGATAATAACAAAACCAATTAACATTGAAGTGATATATTGTTTATGTATCGTATATATATTATATCATACTGTCAAGAATTTGGTCTACTACAGCATTTATTCTCTTTCTCTCTCTCTCTCTCTATATATATATATATATATTTATATATACATATATATAAACACATTGCATGAATTTTACTGAATGGTTGGCATTAATAAATTTAAAGTTTGTTTTTTCAATTTTCTTTACTAGAATTTCTAGGAAATTGTTCAATTTACAATTCATTGATATATAATTATTATTATTTATTATTGAAGAAAAATTTGTAAAGCGCTAATTAAAAGTTAAGATTCTCAAAAGCGCTATCTACTGGAAAAAAGCAATGTGTGAGTTAAAATAGAACATAATGATTATAACAAAAATAAATGAGTTTTCAAATTCTTCTTGAAAGCTTCAAATTTCATTCCTGATCTTCTCATCGACTTCGGCAAACTGTTCCATTCAACCGATTCTGAAACTGCAATGTCCCTTGATGCTTTTTGCAACTGAGCATCAGGAA
The DNA here is from genome assembly GCF_000326865.2 of Helobdella robusta. Classification (NCBI taxonomy): domain Eukaryota; kingdom Metazoa; phylum Annelida; class Clitellata; order Rhynchobdellida; family Glossiphoniidae; genus Helobdella; species Helobdella robusta. Next base: position 7,072,479 of record NW_008705254.1, read on the forward strand.
CAACCAATATAATACAATCTTCTGATTTCAGGTTCATACCACTCGTCATTACTGATTTAATTCTGATTTTTTAAACTGTATAATCTGGGAGCAAACCATGTATAGATTTATACCTTAAACACACAGTTTGTATACAATTCTTTTCTTTACTGTAACCAATGAAGGTCTTTTAAAATTGGCGAGACATGATTGTATTTTGAACTATCTATAATAAGTTTGGCTGCTCTCTTTTGAATAGACTGGAGAGAAGCAATAGATTTTTTGACAATCCATGTAACAAACCGTTGCAGTAATCCAGTCTCGAGTGCCCAAATTCATGTACGTGTATTAGAGATTGCGTCGTCGACTGATTCAATGATTTGTGTATCTTTTTTAATTTCTGCAGTTGTAAGGAACACGATTTAGTCAGCATCTTTACATGATAGCTCATCGTCAAACCAAATCTAAAATTTGTTGCCTTTTTGCAAAACTGAATACTTTCATTCTGTATTGTGACGAAATTAAAACTATGTTTTGACAGCTGTTGCCAAGTACTTATGAGGAGAAACTGCGTTTTTGGTGGTTTAGTCTAGACAATTGTTTGACAAGTCTGTCTACCTCACTCTGAAATGTATCTGGATCACCACTAATTAATATTTGGATGTCATCCGCATAGACATGATACTTGAAACCAAAAACATCAATCTCTTTAAAAACCTCTGCATTGTATAATATAAAAAGAATAGGCCCCAAAAACTGAAACATGCGGTACCCCAGAAAACATCATGACTACACAAGACAATGCACCATTAAAAAAAGTTTGCTGAGTCTTTCCTAACAGATATGATCAAAATCACTTGAACACAGTTTCAGAAATGCCGAAATAATGAACTAATCTGCCTAAAAGTATTTGGTGGTCAACACATTCGAATGCTGCACTCATGTCTAGAAATGTTACCAGAGCAACATGTTGTTTGTCAATCACAGCAAATAATTCCAATAATACATACATTAAGGCAGTTTCTGTTGAGTGCTGACGTCTGTACCTAGACTGATATAGAGGCAATAATTTGTGTTTATCTAAGAGGTCGAGAAGTTGTTGCCACAACGCGTTCAATAACCTTTGAGACAAAACAAATGTTTGAAATGGGTCTGTAATTTACAAAATCATTTTTATTTTATTTGGATGTTTACAACGTTGAGAAAATGTGCCGTTCATTATACTCAGGTTCACAAAACTTGTAAGAAAAACAATGTATAAATCAACATATTTTTTGAAGATGTGTGTTGGAAAAGCATCCAATATACAACTTTTTGATAGTGAACCAAAAATTAGTTTTTTATATCTGCTTCTGTTTGTATTGAAAAGCTAAAAAACAAACAATCACTATCTAGCTTGATTTGATCAAAGACTGGCCTATTGCCAACATTAGTCGTTTGTATAATTTTTTCAATTTTATCGTCAAAAAACTTCATAAACCTGGAAAAATGTATGTCAACATTATCATGAGACATATCGTTATTACTTTGTTTACAAAAAAGTTTATTTATAATATTGCACAAATTTTTAAGGGCAATCTTGTTCATCAAGACTAAATTTTTCTAGTGAGATTTTCTTTTTTCGGAAAAAATTTTGGTTTTATTTTTAGAGCAGTGATCCATTCATTTTGAGATTCATTTTGACAAACTACGCCTATATTTGCGTTCCGTTTTTTGACAATATCTTTTAATTTTTCGTCAAACCCTGGAGTAGTAACCTTACATCGATATTCAACAATATGAAGAGGTGCAATTTTGTCAGCAAGCCTTTTAAGTTCATCGTTTAAAATTTAAAATTCAATATCAATATCATTATTTTGACAAGGTTTTGATATTAACGAATTTTTGACATACATGAGTAGATCGTCTTCATTTATACGTCTCCATAATCTGACCAATTTATGAGCTGTTTTAGGACATATGCGCATCAATGGTAGGCTAGCATGTATCAAATCATGTGTACTAACTATTATACCAAGTATGCCACAGAGATTATGAGTTTGTTCATTGACGAAATTTTTCAACATTCGCATTGACATTGTTACCATTTAAATAATTCACCATCATTTTCATCGTTATGATAACTAGTCTTTTCCTAGTTAACAGAGAAACATTGACTCTAACAACAATCGATGTGAGGTTATTGCTCCATGGTTATCATTTGTTTGCTTCATTGGTTTGCACTTTACGTGACGTATTAACATTTACGACAGGTAAGTTGTTTGTTGCACATACTTCAGCTGGTTTTAAGTAACGTTTACTTTGTAAGCCCTCCGATACAATGAAATGAACGAAAGACAAAATTTTATTCTCTGATTCAGAGTAACTGAACTCAAACGGATAACCAACATGATAACTAACAATGGTTACAAAAAAACATTCATTGAAAAAATTATTGCCAAAAAAGATCGTGATGTAACAAAAAAAGTAACAATGATAAAAAAAACAAATGACATAATACTTTATTACAAAAATACGATGTCAACAGCTTATAAGACGGATGAGAAAATAATAAAAAGGATAGTAAACGGTGATGTTAAAACTATCAACGAAAATGATAAATTAAAACTTAGGGTTTATTACACGAACAACAAAACTCATTCCTGGTTCTTAAAAATAATTGCAATACTAAACCAGAATCGATAATGAAGAGCAGCTATCTAGTATATTCTTTTGATTGTAAAACCGGTAATTGTAGGCACCGAAACACACAATATATCGGATTTACTACTACGAATTAATCAAAAAGGATAACAATGAGTTCCTTTGTTAAAAATACTATAAATACCAGATGAACTACATATAACAATATCACAAACTCTATTACACTGATGATGGTAAAGGTTACCGAAAAAAGCTTTTATGTTAATGTATATATGAAAATGCAGATATGCAGTCTTAAATAATTAGAAATGTTATAATTGACGTATAAATGTATGAATTAAATAATATCGATGAAATAATTGTTTGACAAATTGAAAAACTTAGTTACAAACTCAACAATACGGAAAATGCGGTGATATTTCTTAATAACTGTATATACGACAGTCTGAACCCATATATATATATATATATATATATATATATATATATATATGTATGTGTGTGTGTGTGTGTGTGTGGTGTGTGTGTTTCAATTAAATTAAAAATCAAAATGACGAAAATTATGAAGCAAACTAAAATAAATCAAAAAGATGAAATATATAAGATGAATAAAAATATGAAGCGTACAAAGAAATGAAAAAGAAGAAAAAGCAGACCTTTGTTGTGGCCATGTCAGAGACAGATCTGTGTGTATGCATCTTTTCCAACTGCACCAAGCACCAATCCAAGTCCTCCAACGTTTCCACACTCATTCTAGCCGCATCAGAATCTATTAAGAAATGGTGTGGAGTGTGGTATGTTTGATGTGGAGTGCTGTATGATTGTTGTAAGATGTGTGTTGTGTGGCTTGATTAGTGTGTAGTGTGGTTGATATGGAGTGTGGTATGTGAATGACGTGGTGATTGATGTGGATGTGTTGTGATAATGATTATAATGAGAATTATAAAAATTATTGTAATGATAATATTAACACCTTCGACAATGGCAATGACAAAACAACGACGATGATTGATAATAATGATTAGCAAAATCAAAATGAGTAAAACTGTGAAAGCGAAACAAATGGTTGTGGCTATAGAGCACAAATGACAATAAGGGTCAGGGTATAAGGATGACATAAATTTTGATAGAGATAAAGATTAGGAAATTCGTTATGAAGATGAAGATTAAACAAAATAGTAAATAATCGAGTTGTTAATAAATACACTGATGAAAAAAGCTTTTGTTTTCAATGTATGATAAAAATTGAATGGGAAGGCCAAAATGAAAAATAAATGAGGAAAACTGATCCCATTTTTCAATTTTTATTATATTTATCTTATTTTTATGATGTACAAAACAGAAAGTGTATGAATTCATTTTGGTATTTCAAGTAAAGTCTGTTCATTTAATTGAAAATTTTTAAACTTTGCGATGCATAGAATGGTGTGAAAAATCAAAAAATTAAGTAATTAAAATAGTTAAAATGTAAATATTTTTAATTAAAACCTTAAAAATTAAATAATTAAAATAGTTGAAAATGTAAATATTTTTAAATAAAACTTTATTGCCAAATAATAGCCAAGCAATCATGAAATATTAGAATGAAATTCATCAACATTTTCTGTCTGGTCTGGCTTGCAGCCAACAATGATGATGATGACGTGATGATTTTCTTTATAATGCAGTTCTGTCAAACGCAGATCTGCTTACATGTTATTCTGTATCTATGCTTATATAACAATTAAGCCCTCGTTTCAAGTGCAATACAACAGAGGCTGTAAACCAACAACACCACACGACGCACACACTCGTATACACGCACAAGCACCGCATCATACGTGTATGATGGTCTTTAAGTTTCGGATGGTCAGTATTCGAACCATGCCATCGTGTAATATCAGCGCCAAACATGGCACTTCTACCGACCGAACTAACTCGGTGACCAAAAAGTAATAAACTAGCATTATTAACTCCTCTAGAAAACATAGTTGGTAGCTACATTTAACTAAAATCAAGTAGTTAACTATCATTAATTAATAACTACTCCTCCTTGTTTATATATATATATATATGTATACATATATATATATATGTATATATATATATATGTATACATATATATATATATGTATTTTATATATATATATATATATATATATATATATATCATTTGCAATAGTACTACTAGTAGTAGTTTTAGTAGTAGTAGCTTTTGTTGTTGTCGTCGTTACCATCGTTGTCGTTGTGGTAGCAGCAGTAGTAGAAGAAGTAATAACAACAATTTATGATGATTGTTACATAGCTTGTAACAAACAATGATGATGATGATGATGATGACGACGACGACGATGATTGTTACTTGGTTTCTCTCAATGGCATTTCTGTTTTCTTTTTAGTTTTCATAATCGAGTACGAGGTTCGTATTTGTTGTAGTTACGAATTTTAATAGTACCTACGATTGACTAGATAGCTATTCAGATATTTTTATTCTATTTTTAATATATAACTTTCTAATAAGGTTTGAACGTTAGAAGTAGTGTGGATTTGGTTAACGATAAACGAGGAAAATAAAAATTTGGTAAAACGAAACGAAAACTGAAACGGATAAATAATTAGAACGAAGTCCACACTAGTTAGTAGATATCACTGAAAACATTTTTTGTAATCTAAGCAAAAATTAAAATAGTCATTCTTTGCCGTAAAACGGCAACAAAATTTTTTAAGTTTTTTATTTATTTTCCATTTTTTCGAGGTTTAACTGGAACTGAAAAAGAATCTGAAAATATATTACCGATATATAGTCAAGTGAAATGATTAAAAAATAATAAAAGTCGGTTATAATGAAAAAATTATATTTTGAATGAGAAAAAATTCAAAAAGAAATATTATTTATACGCTATCCAATGTAATTCGGACAAAAACGTGGAACGGGAAATTGAAAATATAGTATCGTTGTATCGGAAATGAAAAAAGATAAAACGCCTATTGGTATCCATGTTTTTGAGAGTTACGGTTTCATCGACTACCGGTAGATACAAACATACATATGTACAAACACACGCGCGCGCACACACACAAACATATATATATATATATCAATTTTATATATATATAAATATATATATAAATGGACCCATTAGATTCTTGCAAATCCCATCCCCTTGCTCACCTCTACTTACCAGCCCACATTCAACCTAGCCCATTCAACAGCAGCTCAAGCATCATATGCATGTTAGTTTACGAATCAAACGGTAATAAAAATGATGACGATGATGATGATGCGATAATGTTGATGGGTCGATAGTGAGGATGATAATGATTAGATGAGAAGTGATATGAAGATGGTAGCGACACTCTCATGACAACGATGGAAAGATAATAAAGATGACAATTGCTGAAAAATATCTGTCCATAGGCGGCGACTTGTATGGGCTTTCGGGCTCGAGCCCCCCCAATATTTAACCCTTCGGGCTCAAGCCTATCTTGAGCCCCCCCAATATTTGAAAATAAATATTTTGAATTTATATTCAGTTATTATATTTATATTCAATTTTTATTTTCTTATAACTATATTGGCTGGATATTAGCTTATTTATGTATAATTAATCATCAAAAACGTCTGAGAAACCTGATCTAATTTCAACTATGTTTGCATAGTAAAAAATATTTGTTACATGTCAATTACAATTAACGTTTTGAGAAATGCAGATTTATTTTAAAAATAATAATGATCTAATATTCATTATTTTTGATCATTTCCTTTTCAAAAATTGAACACATTTTGTAGTTCAGTAAGTAGATTTAAAAGACACAACTAAATAAGCTAACCCACTTTTCTACGCTATATAAATATTTTTCTATGATTCTAAACAAATATTATTTGAAAAATCATTGCATTTATGTGCTTTAAATATTCATTAAGATTTACAAATTTAGTTAAAATAGAAATTAGGATTTATTAAAAACTGACATTTTTTAAAAATCAGAATTAATGTTTACATTGTTTCCATTGGTTTTGATTATCGTTAT
>NW_008705254.1:7081097-7086588 GCF_000326865.2 Helobdella robusta
CGAAATCGTCCGAAGCGTTTACTGATAATAACGAAAATGTTCATGTATTTGACACTTCGCAATTATTTTTTAAAAAAATGTATTTAGAGATCGTAGATGCTGCTATCTCTTCACTTGACGCTAGATTCAATTCTGATGGTTTCAAAAAACTTGCCGATTTGGAATCAAAAATTTTACATGCAGCAACAACTGACAGCAGTCATTTAAATTATATTGCTGAATTATATCCAGATGTGTCAAAGGACAGACTGCATTTACATTTCAACATGTTTCGCGATATTTGTAAGCAACGAAATATATCTATTACCTCAGTCACAGACATTGTCAACGTTTTAAAAGATACAAACGGACACGGTTTGAATGAAATGCTTGAAGAACTTTCTCGACTTATTAAAATATTTCTTACAATTCCTGTGACCACATGCAGCTCAGAAAGATCGTTTTCTGTCCTTCGGCGCTTAAAAACTTATTTACGTTCAACAACCAGCCAGCAAAGATTAAATCATTTGGCCATACTACATTGCTATAAAGAACGCACCCACAATCTTTCAATTGAAGACTTGTACAAAGAATTCACTTCTCGGAATGATTTGCGCAGAAAATCGTTTGGAACATGACTGCATTAAACTAGATTTTGTTAATGTTCGGGATATTTAAAAATAGAATTTCACTATTTACATTATATTGTTTAAACTGTTCACTAGATTCTTTAATGTTCGGGATATTTAAAAATAGAATTTTACTTTACATTGTTTTGCATTATATTGTTTAAATGTTTGACTTTTAAATTGATTAAAAATTAAAAATAAGTTTGAATTACAATTTGACTAATAATAATAATAAAAACTAAAATTTCGGTAACTTTTGAGCCCCCCCAATAATTTGAACAACTCGCCGCCTATGTATCTGTCAACAAGATATATTTATTAATAATAATAATATCATTAATAAGATTATCAATATTGGATATAGTTGAAACTGAACACGATGAAAACCAACCAGAAATATCGTTAACGCTGTTCACTGAACTCTTTCTGCTCTTGCTCAACCGACTGATTGATTGGTTAGTTTTCTGACACTTATCAAACTAAATTAAAAAACTGACTTAAAAAATTATTTTGAATTTTTAACATGAAGTATCAACAAAATTAAACAACCAACAACCGAGTTAAACGAGCAAATCTTAATTACTGTAATATATTTTTTCAGTAATTCATTGGAAGTATTTTGAATCAAGAAGTATTATTAAGAGTAACCAATTGTAAACAATATAAGGGTAAGCATGGCCATAGTTATACTTAAAAATCATTTTTATCGTAGCCCTTACTTCTTTACTACCTTTTCGACCATCGCCATCATTAATATTAAAATAATAATAGTTACAAATTTCAATTTATTTTTACAAATCTCGATTTAGTATTTCTCAAATGCATGTAATTACCCGCAAATAAACGCAGGGATGTCTCTGCGTTCGAAGCATGTCAATGCAATTGCAGAGCTGGTTACACCAACCGTGACACAACTGCCCCGCCCATGACACTATCATTGTTTTCGTCGTTTGTGTTAGAGTTTTTAAACCCGCACCTAATCTAATTTATTATATGATTATCGTCATTGGCATGTTTTGAAACATTAATGCGTCAGAAGGAAGCATTTATGCAATTGTATGTATGTCATCAGCTGTAAACTTGAGGCTTGAACCATAGGCGTCATTTGGGGGGAGGCAGGGGGGCCCAAGAAAAATTATAAAATATTAAAATTATAAATTATAAAAGTGTTAATTTTAAATTCTTTGTAAAAAGGATATATATAGAATATATAATTTAGTAATTTTAAAACTTTAAAAATTTTGAAATTTTAAAAACTTTAAAAATGTAAAATTTATTATAATGTTGCACTGACGAGACTAGGTAGTCGAAATAGTACTATATGCATACATGTAGATAATGACATCTTCTGTAAATAGGAATTTTGTGAATAGCATTAACAAGTTAAAATTAACACTTTTGTACATAAATGATCTGCCAAACACTATAGATACTTTTAAATATATAATGTATGCAGATGATGCCAATGTTTTCAAAAGTAATAAAAAAATAGATGAACTCATTAATGAATTTAATAATGGTGTTCAAATATTCATTAAATGGTTTAAAGATAATAAGCTAACCATTAATAACGAAAAAACAAAATTAATGGTGTTTGGGCCTGTGCAATATCTGAACTACAAGGAACCTTATAAGATTTTTGTTGATGGTGAAGCTGTAATTGTAAGTAAATCAACAAACTTTTTGGGTGTAAATATAGACAACAAGTTAACTTTTAAACTGCATATAAGTTGTGTAACTACTAAAATAGCCAGGTCACTGGGTGTAATCAATAGAGTTAAATTTTACTTACCTAGGAGATCATTGATTTTACTGTACAATTCAATATGTCTGCCTCATCTTGTATATGGCAACATCATCTGGGCGTCGACATATCTTTCGTTAACATTACCATTACAACGTTTGATGAAAAAAGCTATGAGAATTGTTACCCATGCAAAGTTTCATGACTCAACTAAATCATTGTTTCCGTTGACAAATAGCTTAAATTTTATTGATCTTCCCAGATATTTTTGTTCAATATTTGTTTTCAAACAACAAGCAGGATTATTACCACCTATTTTTGGTGATTATTATAAATTTTTTTCGAATAATAGATATCATAATATGATCAAGTGTAACAAGTCTAAAACAAACATTTTGTTTTTTCATGTTTTCTGTAATGGTCCGCGAATATGGAATAATTTAATAGCTAAATATAACTTGAACACTATTTTGGATGCAAGACTGAATATTTTCAAGAAAAAGCTAAAGGCAATTTTAATTAACAAATAACATAACCTTGTTTAAGTGATTTATATCGACAAAATTATATGTTAATGATGGTGATGACAAAAGTGATGATGATGGTGGTAACGAGGATAATTAGTGGTGGTGGTGCTGATGGTGTCTGGCGTTTTGCATGTTGTTGTTGTTGTTGTTGCCCTGCGTCAGACATCGTTGGAGGGATCCAGACGAGGCCGTAGCCAGTTAACCACGGCCACCGGGTTACGCCAGAGATCTATTATCGTGAAATGAGTTGGGTTCAATGGGCAGCTAAACAAATGGGGAACATCATCAGGAAGTAATTGGCCTATTGGACAGATGTTGCTGACCCTATTGTCTATTTTCGATCTGTAGCTGTTGAGGGAGATGCAGTGACCAGAGCGGAGCTGGGGCAGTTTTCTACTTAACGCTCTGGGCAAACTTTCCTCTGCCTTGTCTATTTTGGGTGTTGGAGGTGACCATCCGTTGAGCAGCACAGCGGCATGATATGTCTCCGAGGCGAGTTTCGCAGCACTGCAATGCAAGGCCGATGAAGCTGCCCTTAACGCTCTGCTGTCGGTATCTGTGGGCAGAACGGTCTGCACAATCTGTACATATTTGCTGAATAATGTGTGTTTTATATTTCTGTCGGGTCGTGGTTCTCTTGTGATGTGGTGGCAAGGGTAACTGGTATTATGGCATTGTAAAAGGAATTGAGGTGATAGTAGGTCAGTATGCTGCTTTTCTGATAGCATCAGGCATTCAGAGTGGAGATGTTGTTCCGATGCTATTCCGTGGCATCCTGTGATTACCCGTAAAGCAGCGTTTTGTGAGCGTTGTAGTCTGTGGTAGCTTGTGTCGGAAGTCAGTGGAGACCAGGCCGGGCAGGCATACTCAATAACTGATCGGTCAATCGCCTTGTATGTCTGCATTAGTGTTTCCTTGTCTTGGCCATAGGTTGAGCTTTTAAAATTGAGTTTTGCTTAGAGGCCTTAGAAGCTGACATCTTGTGATGCTGCGAGAAGGAGAGCATCGTGTCAAAGGTAAGGCCTAGAATTTTTTGGTTATGCTCTAGAGGAAGAGTTTGGTTATTGACTTTGACTTGCGGGTGATAATGGTATTGCGATGTGTAAATGGTAAAGAGTGTTATTGTGGATTTGGATGTTGAGATCTCCAAATTACGGTTGTGGAAAAAGTCATGTAACTCCGTCAGATAACTGTTAAGCCGCCGGGTCAAAATAGCTGCATTTGGACCTGTAGTGTAGATAGAGAAGTCATCCGCATATGAGATGATTTTGATGTCCGGGGGTGGTGCAGGTTTTTTTGAGACATAGAAATTGAAAAGTGAGGGGGACAACACTGAACCTGTGTGAATGATTCGTTGTTTGGAGTGCTGTTGTCGAAATGTGGTTGATGCGGTACGTCCGTGCAGGTAATTTGACATCCAGCGTATAACAGATCTTGGGAGTGTTGTGGTTAGAAGATCAGAGAGCAGAATACGGTGGCTGACCGTGTCGAAGGCCTTAGAGAGGTCTAGGGCGGCAAAAACGGTGCGATGAGCTGGTCTTTTGTGATTAAGGCCATTTGCGATGTCGTTTGTTATCGTGGTGAGAGCGGAGGTTGTTGAGTAGTTTGTACGGAAACCGTGTTGATGATTCGCCAAAGTTAGATGCTTTGATAGGATTGGGAGAAGGCATTTTTCAAGGATCTTGACGGCTGGGCAGAGTAACGATATTGACCTGTATGATTTTGAGTCGCTATCTGGTTTTCCAGGTTTTAACAGAGGAATGATTTTCGCTTTTTTATAGATGTCGGGAATTTTACATGTAATCAGGGAGCTATTGAAGATACATGTAAACATACATGTATACATACATGGGAACATACCCTCCCCACAAAGCATCACAGCGTTTTGCATGTTAATAATGGTGATGGGGATTGAATGGATGGTTGTGGAGATGAGGATGTTTGGTGGTGGTAACGGGGATGTTTTGTGGTGGTGGTGATGGTGTTTAGCGATTTACATGTTAATGATGGCGATAGTGATGAGGATCGTGGTGATGGTTGTGGTGATGAGGATGTTTGGTGGTGGTGGTGCTGATGGTGAGGACTTTTGTTTATAATGACAATTTTCTTTTGTATTTTTTTAATTATTGTAAAAACTGGTAATAATTATGAGTTTTTTTTGTAGTAATTTAGATTACAGAAATAATTTCATTTTTTTTAATTTGATCACTTTGTATTATATCAGACTGGTTTTTTATCTATTTTTTTGAAACTATTTGCAAGGTGGCTATGCTAGATGAGTTACATGATAACTTGATCATAGTCATCCTGTCTTCTATTCTTTTTTTGTTAATTTTTTAGAAGCAAATAAAAGTATCGTATCGTATCGTAAAAAGTTAAGCTTGGTAGATCGGAGAATTATTCGAAGAATCGAGAAACTATCATATAGATTGAGTACTGTAAGAAACGCCGTGATCTTTATTAATAATATATATATATATATATATATATATATATATATATTTTACAATATTCTATAAATTCTACCGAATGTTTAGCGTTAATATGTTTGTAGTTCGTTTTTTCGATTTTTCTCACTAAAGTTTTTTGGTGAACGTTTAGTTTATTAAAAT
>NW_008705254.1:7087527-7152542 GCF_000326865.2 Helobdella robusta
AATTCGCATCAAAGTTCAATTTTACAACACCAAAGTTAATTTTTACAACGTCAAAGTTCATCTTGACAAAGACAATATTTCCCTATATATACAGCAAGGAGCACTGAAGATGATTCATTCGGAATCGAAATATGGCCTTATTGCAGCATGAATTCGAAAAATAAGTTTATTTTGAATTTTAATAAACTAAACGTTTACCAAAAAACTTTAGTGAGAAAAATCGAAAAAACGAACTACAAACATATTAACGCCTAACATTCCTTAGAATTTATAGAATATTGTAAAAATTATGGTCTATTACCAACATATATATATATATATATATATATATATATTTATATATATATTTATATATATTTATATATGTTACATGCTAAGTCATAGACCACATAAGTTCGCCCCCGCCAACCAAAATCTGAAATGACGCCCCTGGCTTGAACCTCTTTGTAACATTTATTTTTAACACAAACTGCCAATTTTGTTATTGTTATGAATGATGATGACTTCATCCATCTTCATAACAATTATTGCTACTGTCATTAAACATTTACTGATATAGCCCAAAATTAATTCTCGTTATCACTATTAACATTTATCTTCAACAACAAAATAGAATGATCATAACACAACAGAGAGATTAACAGAACAGATTGAACAAACTCTGCAGACGGCACGTAGGACTCAGTCAATGTGACGTAATTGTTTCTCACATTCTTCAAATTATGGAGGATCTGAGCAAACGGAGTGATCAGGAGGTCTTCAGGCAATCTGCAGTTTATAAGAAATTTGTAAAAAGCGCTTTGCAAATATTCTCATGATGATGATGATGACGATAACAATAATAATAACAACAACAACATGAAAAATTCTTTTTTGATGAAATATCTTACTCGTAGGCATTTTCTAATAGCAAATTACCCTTTTAGACGCTTTTATTGCAGCCTCAACAGCATATTTCAAACGTTTTTTACTTTGAACGAGAGCGAGAGTATAATCATTGCACATTTCATCTTGCTTCAAATTTAAATTGTGCATTATGTTAATTTTGTCATGAATTATAAATTTACTTAAAAAATCGTGTTAGAATGAACAATTTGTGAACGGTGGCCTGCGACACAAGAATTTTGTTTTCTTTTAGCTTACGTCTCCTAATCATTACCTAATTTTTATTAATTTGGATTGATTGAACAAAAATTGATTTGATTTTGATTTGATTTAAATTTTCCTTTAGCAATTTATTATCTAAGTTCAATTTTCTTTTATTTAACACCCAGCACACCGACTTTCCATGCTCCTCACAAGATGGAATAATATGCCTGGACAAAGTATATATTATATATAAGTATATATAATATATATGTATATATAATATATATGTATATACAATATATATGTATACATAATATATATGTATATATAATATATATGTATATATAATATATATGTATATATAATATATATGCATATATAATATATATGTATATATAATATATATGTATATAATATATATATATATATGTATATATTTATATGTATATAATATATATATATGTATATATTTATATGTATATATATATATGTATATATATATATATATATGTATATATATATATATATATATATATATATATATAAATGTGTGTGTGTGCCTCTACTCTACTTTGTCGATTCCTTGCTTGTTTAAAGAATACTTAACACTCATTTAATTAGCTTTACAATCTTCAACTTCGTTAAATATAACACTTTTACGTGTTTTCATTATCGATGATTCCTCTGTACATCGATAACAAAAACACGTAAATGTTACATTTAACGAAATTGAAGGTTGTAAAACTAATTAAATGAGAGTTAAGTATTCACTTTAAACAAACAAAGAATCTGCTCAGTAGAGTAGAGGCACAGTATGTATATATAATATATATTTGAGCATTTGGGCACTTGCACAATATATCTATTTGAACACCGAAGATGGTATAGGAATACCGAAAAAAGCTTTTTTGTTCTATCATGCATAAAATATACAAAAATTTTAGTCTCCTACTAAAGAAACTTGAAAATGATTTACCATCAACCGTTAGAAAACGAAAAGTTAAATTGGAAGTTAACTAACGCCGAACATGCTGTGATTTTTGATTAATAATTGTCTTTCTGACAGTCTTAATCCTATTTAAATAAATAAATAAATAATTATATATATATATATATATATATATATATATATATATATATATATATATATATATACAAAAAATATATGAAAAATATGAATGAAAAATCTGCAGTCGAGACAGTTGCCTCAGTTGGAGAACTTCAGCGGGTTTTTTTTGACAGCATGTTCTTACAACCTTACATCAAACAAACAAACAAACAAACATTTAGACAATCTCAAAACACACAAACAAACACACATACACACACCCAAACAATCTCAATACAAACAAACCATCATTCAGCCCTTTATGTTACACACAAGCATTCAAATTGTTGCACGTGTGAATCTATGAAAATAAATTTGTATTCATATGTGCAAGGTACGTATATTTGCAATACGGATGTTTGAATAAGTTGTTCTAACTATAATAATGACAGCAATTACAACAACAAAGTAATAATAAAAGCACTATAATCGTTTAAAATAAAACAACAATAAAATATTATGAAAAATTTGAATACCTCAATTTTTGTTTAATATCGCTTGCATTTGCATTATTATATTGAAAATTAGTTTGAAACTGTTATTTACATATCAACAAAAAGTTATAATAAAAATTAATTTAACGAAAACATTACATTAAATTCGAAATTCTTTTATCGTCGTCATCATCAAAATTTTTTCAAGCAAGATTTAGATTTAGTTAAGATTGATGGTGCAAAGCAGCATTTCTTTTAAATTTTGAAATTCTCTCTTTTATAAATTTTGAAATTCTTCTCTATTTCTACTTTATTATTTAAGTAAAGTAAAAGCCAAAAGTGTAAAAATTTTAGCATGAACTTATTAGTTATCCTTCAAAATGCTTTGGTATGTAGAGTTTTTCATGAGAATAAATGCTTTCATTAGGTGGAGTTTGAAGGCAATGATTCAGTCAGGATTCGTCCAATAAAAAATCCAAATTTGCACAAATAAGTAGAAATGAAAGAAAGAAGGGTTTTATTGCTTCGTCAGTGAGCTCTGGGTATTCTGACTTGATGCTGATCCAGAAAACGGAAGAGATGATGTATTTTCAAACTTCATTTTTAGGCCTTGGACCGTGGACCGACAACGAACGAGCTCCAAAATTTTATCTTACAACTTAATAGTCAAATTTCTCTTATGTTCAACAAAAGGATTTCTGATCCATGTCTTTCTTATTCGTGAATCATCCTCCGTAGGAGAATAAAATTCAAACCGTTCAGATAAGCTGGAGTGATGCTCAATGATTTCACGATTGAATATTTAAGCTGGTTAGTTAATTGTGGATGTCCTTTCGCGTTATCACATTGAATATTAATTATAATCGTGCATATGCCCTCGTGTGCTTGCCTGCCTTCAAACTCATCTACTTGTAATAATCATGATTTTCTTAATTGCTTTGCTGTCCAAGCTATCAATTTTATCATAAATTTTTGAAATTTTTGAAACCTCGCCGCGGACCGGCGCCGGTCTGTGGACCACTATTTTGAGAACCAATGTTCTAATAAAACTAGTTGCTATCTGTTGATTGTATGATTGCACGATCGTGGGATTGCATTATTGCATAATTGAGATAATGTGTTTGTCAAGGATAAATTAAGAATCAAGTAAAACTTCAAAGGATGGAAATGTTCTCACTGGCTCTGGAAACCTACAGTTGATGAGAATTGCCTAGTTTGATAAGTTCTCGCTTGTGAGGACTGAGTTGCAGATTGTTGTGAAGGAAGCATATTACTGATTATTATTTGAGTTGATGGGTTAAAATGGTGTCATCGGCGAATTGGTGACGATAAATCGAACTGATAAACAAATAATTAAAACTGATTGCTACAAATAAAATGTTTACTAAAAGATCTGAAAAATTGTAGTTTAAAAAATTTAATAGTGACAAAGAGTTTGAAATAACAAAGTACAAATATGCAAATAAGTGAACCAGTAAGCAACGAATGAAAGCAGAACGAAAGAATGTTACAGCACAGCATTTCAGGATTTGTGCGGCGGCCCTCGGCTGATCCCAAAGGTGTATGAGCAAAGGTAGAAGAATAAATATGCTTCATTACATTAAAATAATTTAAAATAATAGTCAAAAATAAATTCACTAGGAGTTAATTCGATAGAATTAATTGAAAGTCGAGAGTTTTCAATATTAGATGGATGAATGGAGTCGACCGATTAACAAAATGTTAGAATAATAAGCAGCGAATGCAAAAAAAAACAAAAAGATATTGTTGGTTTTCTGAATAGATAACAACAACTACAATAAAGACAACTAAAAGTGATATAGAAGGATCGAACGATCATGAGAATGAACAAAAATGTTAAACCGATGGCACAACATGATGTTACATGCATGAAGGAAACACCATCATGGCGAGTTGTCAATGCTCCACACTGCTAGCAATTTTTAGTCATCAGACTCGATGCAAAAACATTGGCATCGTTAATGTGAATGATTTGATGATGCATCGCACTGATGGGAGTTACTGTTCATAGAATATAAAATAATTAGTATATATTTGAATGAATGTATGGATGGACGTACGGATGAATGAATGGATTGATAGATGGATGGATGGATGGATGGATGGATGGATGGATGGATGGAAGGATGGCAGTGCAAGCATGCTAAATGCACGGATATTGCGGTAAGCAAATAAAAAATTTACAAACATATGTTGAATTAACGTCATGGACACGATTAGGACAGAAAATTTTATGAAGCAATAAAAATACAACAAAACACATCAAGTTAAGCTCATGAAATAAAAGATGTTAATAAAATTTGGAAAAAACAGAAATTAATGAAAACTCCTTGTTTTCTGGAGGGTATAATGAATTGGAACATTTCTGCTGTGCTCACGTGCAAAAGCAAGCTAGATACAAAATCAATCATCATGCACTCGACAAGCATTACATCTACAACAGCATCAACAACATCAACAACAGCATCAACAACATCAACAACAACAACATCATCAACATCATCAACAACATCATCAACAACATCATCAACGTCAACATTATCAACAACATCATCAACATCATCGTCAACATCAACATCTACAACAACATCATCAACATCAGCAATTTTCACAACAACAAATACACTGTGTACCTTTTATTGCATGATTGTCAGTACAAACCACAACAACAACAACAAACTTCCTGCAACCGTCCTTTATTTTAAATAGCGGTTTAAAGTAATACGACTTTATTTAGAAAAAGACTTATTTCAAAAGCAATATAAAAACAACAACAACAACAGCATCATCATCAACAACATTAAAAACATTATCAACAATAACAGCAACTTCAACAACATCAAAAACAAAAACATCAATAACATCAACAGCATCAACAACATTATCAACAACAGCAGCAACATTAATAGCATCAAAAAATATCAATAACAACAGCAGCAACATCAACAACAACATCAACAACAACATCAAAAACAGCAGCAACAACAACAGCAGCAACAAAAACAACAGCAACATTCACAGCATCAACAACATCAATAATATAAACAACATCAACAGCAACAGCATCAACAATAACAGCAGCAACACCAACTGCAGCAACAACAACAGCAGCAACATCAACAGCAGCAGCAACAACAGCAGCAACATCAACATGCATTGAAAACTAACAACATAGTGAGAACTTCATCATAAAAAATGAATGCCAGTTTTTTATTTTAAATAACGACGACGCCGAAGTTGATGAAGTTGATGATGAGGATACTATTTGCAGCGATGACGACAACGACGGTGACGACAAAGTGGCTGCAGATTGAACAGCAGCGATACATTTGTGCATTTAACAGAATCAATTAACCGAACAAAGCCGGCAACATCATCTATCATTATCAACATCATCATCAACATTGTCATCGTCATCATCGTTACCATCAAGAGACACATCAGGAAGATCATTATTAACGTCACCACTAACATTATCAGTATCATTATCATCAACACCGTCATCATAATCATCATCAACATGGAAACATTTCATCTTTACACTCAAAATTATTTGTCCTCTTTGACCAATAAATTCACAATGATCATCATCATTCTTTCCTGCTATCATCCCAATTATTCAACATCATCATCATCATCATCATCATCCCAATTATTCAACATCATCATCATCATCATCATCCCAATTATTCAACATCATCATCATCATCATCCCAATTATTCAACATCATCATCATCATCATCCCAATTATTCAACATCATCATCCCAATTATTCAACATCATCATCATCATCCCAATTATTCAACATCATCATCATCATCATCCCAATTATTCAACATCATCATCATCATCCCAATTATTCAACATCATCATCATCATCATCTCAATTATTCATCATCATCATCATCTCAATTATTCAACATCATCAGAGTAAACTTTTTTTGATACTATCATCGATCTTGTATCATCGTTTACAGATTTAAATTATCATTACTATCATCACTCTCTTTTTACTGCCACCACCACCATCACTACCGTCACCACCACCATCATTACCAATACCTGCATCATCATCACCACTC
The DNA here is from genome assembly GCF_000326865.2 of Helobdella robusta. Taxonomy (NCBI): domain Eukaryota; kingdom Metazoa; phylum Annelida; class Clitellata; order Rhynchobdellida; family Glossiphoniidae; genus Helobdella; species Helobdella robusta. The sequence continues at coordinate 7,094,263 of NW_008705254.1, forward strand.
TCACCCCCATCATCATCATCATCACCACCACTATCACTATCATCATCATCAACAACAACTAACATTTCACTGTTGCCCGATATTTTTCTACTGAGAGAGACCGGCGAGGAATCGCTGTCACTGACGGATGGTTTATAGAAGATGGATTCCCTCCTGGCGGAGGAATGGCTCAGGTGGCTGCCAGAGGCTGCCACCACCCCGCCACCCCTGCCCGTCAGGTCGCCATCGTCCTCTTCGTTCAGCATGTTCTCACTGGCCTCCCTGTTGTGCCTGCGCTGCTGGGGTAGGCAGTGCGGGGGCAGGTTCATGATGTCCAAACTGTCAGTTTGTTTGTGTGTTTGTGTGTGTGTGGTGTGTGTGTGTGGTGTGTGTGTGGTGTGAGTGAATAAAAAATGAAAAAAATCATTCAATCATTCCAAATAGAATTTTAACACTTAAGAAAGTACATTAACTAATAGATTTCACAAATTGACAAGTTTTTTTTCTTGTACTTATGAGATGTTACCTGGAGCGTAAGGAATGATGAAGTGATGATGATGACGATTCAGTGGTGATGATGACAATTCAGTGGTGATGATGACGATCCAGTGGTGATGATGACAATTCAGTAGTGATGATGATGATTCAGTGATGTTGATGATGATTTAATAAAGACAGTATAGGTATTAACAATGCAAATAATAGCATGGTTGCAACGCAGAGAGGATGGGCAGATGATGATGCCACATAAACTATAAGTAGAAATTCATACGCCAACAAAATAAATTAAATGGTATACTAATAACGGCACAAATGATGATGACGATGAAGATGATGACAATATGAAAAATAACAACAATGAGGATAATGATGATGATGACAACAACGACGGTGATGATGATGATGACAACGACGGTGATGATGATGATGATGACAACAACGACGGTGATGATGATGATGACAACGACGGTGATGATGATGATGATGAGTTGATGGCATAGATGATGATGCGAGCAAAAAATTGAATTGTTTCTAACGATATCTCACGTGCTCTCTTCACTTAGCAACGCTTCTTCCCATCCTTCCACTGCTCTCACTGATACTTCTCATAAAAAGCGACTACTCCCGAAACAACTTGTGATGACAACATTTCTACCACCGACACCCTCACCACTCCAACAACGACTTCCTACTAATAATAATTCTAATGGTGGCATCACTACTGCTACTAACTACAGTATTATTTTGATATTGTTGTGCCACCGCTGCAGACGACGTCACATTCTCCCGCTGCTCCTGCTTCTATCAATACGAACAAAACAATAAAAATATTAAGACAGCTACTTCTATCTCTGCTGCCACTGCTGCTGCGAGTGCTTTTAATATTTACAATAATGTTGGGCTAGCCTCATTTCTCCGCTCGCCACAAATGCCAGCCTCAACATGACGACTGATGAGTACTAAAATGATACATTGAACGCTGTTGGTGATGGAAAGACTGTTGCAACTAACGCCAACAACGATCGTCAGCAGTTCTGCAAATGCATTGGTTGTTTTCCACCTAAATGATAATTAATGAGACCCCGTTGGACTCAGCACAGGAAACAACACACTCAACTTTAACACATTCATTACTCAAAACTGTTTCAACACTAACACTTTTATTGCTATTGATAACAAAAGTTTGTTTAATTTTAAATATTGTTCCACAAAATGGACAACCCACAGCTATTGTGTTGTTACAACTGCTAATGTTGCATTAATACAACTATTACTGTTACTGCCATCATCCCTGCGACCACTTCATTGTTATATTTACTGCTGCTACCGTCATCTCAATACGCGTACCAACCCACACTACCACCCCACCACCCTATATACGAGGACAATAATAATAATAATAATAATAATTATTATTATTATTATTATTATTATTATTATTATTGTTGCTGCTGCTATTATGTACAAATACAAACGCATAGTCGAGTGTTAGCAGAGTAAATTGCCTAATTACAATTCATACTCTCTGGAGACGGTTCTCTGCATTGCTGCCTGATGATTTCAATGGTTACGAAAAACACATTTAATAAGATGCCTTTGCAAGTGTGTATATGAATGTACCCGTGATAAAATATGTTTGATGGCGATGATGATGATGATGCAAGCTTTGTTGTGATTGATTGGTTGGTTGGTTGATTGATTGATTGATTGATTGATTTGGTTTTTTGAAGTGTTAGTTGATTGACAAAACAATCAAACATTGTGTTTCAATTACAAAATATAACTCAAATGTTAGACGTTATAAAAGTATGTAAGTTTCGATAAGTTTTGATGAATGTTAACTCAATAATCGTTTATATCTTTTTGCGTTATTTGCGTATGTTTGGCAGAATAAGTTTTGAGTATTAGCTTTGTGAGAGTAGCCACTTTTCAATGCCATTGTGTCAACACTTTGTAACAAGTAGCAACTCTTCATGCCACCAACCTCCCCATCACCATCATCATCGTCGTTATCAACATCATCATCGGTTTCATCATTACCATTTGGATTAGTCCCGTCACAACTAGCACCATAATCTATTACGTCATCATTTACGTTGTTATTATTGTTATTATTATCATTAAAAATTTATAAAGCGCATAAATAGAATACACTGTGACTCATAATTGACTCTCTTTTTAATTTAGCCGATGAAAATTTTCTAATATGACTGAGACATGCTCAAACTTTCTACCACCAAAATGACTCTATTTGGAATCGACTGAAGAGTAGCAATGGATTTTCTGGTGGAACAAGCTTGCATAGTAATTCAACCGTGAGTGAATGAATGCTTTTATTAGTGGTTGCATAGCTGATTGGAAAAAAGACTTCCAAATTTAATTTTTTTGCTGAAGTTGGAGTGTACATGATTCAGAAAACATTTTCATAGTCATTAAATGTTAACCTTAAGTTACAAATACATTTTAAAGTAGTAACTTATTTAGAAAACTGAATTTCATTTTCCCCCAAATAAGATGGAGTCGATAATAATTGTTGCCAGGCTCCTACAGCTACAGGTGAAAACTGTCATTTGTTCCGATCTAGTATAAAACAATTTTTGACATCCATGCAACAACCCGCGCCAAACAACTTGTAAGTTCTTTAACCGTGAATTGAAACACTTCAGGTTGACTGCTGACTATTATCTGTATGTCATCTGCATAAGAGAGGCATAAAAAGCCGAATGGATCAATCACTCTAAATTCGTCAGCAGCGTAGAGGAAAAACAAGATGGGTCCATGAACGAAACCTTGTGCTACAGCAGAGGACATTGTTTTTTACATTAGGCCAAGTGTGTTTGAAAAGAACTTGCTCAGTACTTTCTAATAAGTAATATTTAAACCATGTGATGACTGTTTCTGTAAGGCCAAAGTTATACACTAATCTACTCAAGAATCTAACAGTCGATGCAATCAAATACTTCACTCACGTCTAAAATAGAAAAAAAACGAAAATTTGTTTGTCTACAGCAGCATACAATTCGGACAAGACGTATGACAATGGGCGATGTGATGGCCTAGTGGTTAGGTCGCCTGGTGCCGTTTCACAGTGTGTGTAGTGCCCGGTCGCGACTATGACAAAAAGATCCCCTCATATAACATGCATTAGCACGTATACATATATGCTGTTTAAGTGTTGTTAATTCTTCTGAACCTAGGGAGAGTGTCATTGATCTTTAACCTTTAATGCCGTTTCGGTTGAATGATGACGCTTATTTCTAAATTGAAAAGCCAAAATTAAATTTTTTTTTATTCAAATGATTTAAAAGTTTGCCAAACATAACAGGTTCTATAACTTTCAAGATGAGGCGGAAGTTGGATTCTGGCTGTAATCAGTAGCGCTTAAGTTCGGTTTCATCAGTATTTTTATTCTCAAGATAGTTGTTGAAATTGCATGTTTACAGTGGATGGTAAATGTTTCTTCTTTATACATTATTATATTATTATTATCATCAGCATTTTCTTTATTATCTTCATCATCAACGTCATCCTCCTCATCATCATCATCTTTATTGTCATCGACATCATCGTCATCATCGTCATCATCATCACTAGACCACTCCATTCTCATGTCGACGTTGTGGTCATTATTGTCACTATCCTTGTCTTCGTTGAATTCCACATCATCTTTTCCCTCGGGTCCTTTCCGTTGATTTCATTGTAGTTAGAATCCTTATCATCATTACTATCACCCCGATACCATCATCATCACCGCCATCATCATCTCCACCACTATCATCATCATTAACCTCACCTTTTGTTACTCAGAGGTATAGTAGCCCTCCTACGATGCTGTGTATTTCCACTCATGTTATTATTATTATTATTGTCGTTGTTGATATTATATTATTATTAACGTTATTGTTGATAATTAATATTATTCTCTCAATTAAAATTATTATCACGTTTATTTTATTTTTTACTATTTTAATCTAATGTAAATTGCATTTTTTTAGTTAGATTATACATTATAGTTCTCAACATAACAATAGATATAATAATAAACATTAATATAACTTGCATTATTCTCAGACAACGTTGCAGTCAGTTAACATCGCAGAATACAACGGCATATAAAGTTATAATACGCTCGCATGGCATAGCTAAAAAATATAATTGTTAAAATGTTGTTATTTTAAGATAATTTGAAATTTAATAATATTAATTAATTTGATTTTATTATTGTGTTAAATCATATAAATAATTTGTTCAGGTGAAATTTGCAGCTCAATGCAAACAACGTATAATAATATTCTCACTAGTATATATATATATATATATATATATATATATATATATATTCTCACTAGCATATATATATATATATACGTCTTAATAACGCGCAGAGGTTTATTTTCGAACTATACTGTCCCCCGCTCACCTGACCTGACTGTCATCGTTGAATGCTTCATTTATCCTTCGTAGCAGGCTCATTTTTAGATGTATAAAAAATCAAATTTCAGCAGCATGATTGAAAACTAAATTAGTCGAAGGAGGCCAGTTAAACACAAAATCTAATTTTTTAATTAATAATTTACCAAAAACATAGAACACAACATAATTAAATAAATCATTATATATATATATATATATATATATATATATATATATATATATATATATATGTATTGAGGGACGAGGTTTTCTTTTATGCAAACATCGTTGAAAATAGAAGCCCATTATGCGTTAATAACTTTCTTTAGTAACAACTCAACACTTCTGAACTGAACTTCTGAATATCAATTTGAAAAGTTCAGAAGTGTTGAGTTGTTGCTAAAGAAAGTTATTAATGCAAAATGGGCTTCTATTTTCAACGATGTTTGCATAATATATATATATATATATATATATATATATATATATATATATATAATCATTATATATATATATAATCATTATATATATATATATAATGAATATGAATATGAACATTTGAATATGATTCCCGAGCGTACCACATAAATATCAATATAATTTTTGTATACAATTTAAAAAAACGCGCGCATTTGTGAAATGTACGAATCCTTCGAAAACAACAGAAATTATAATTCGCGATTACCGGTTGTCAATATATTTACGATTTAAATTAAAATTAATGTTTTGAAATCTAAACCTACAATAAATCTGATGTCTTTTGGTTAGAATACGAATTTATTTAGTTAATAAAACCTTAGTGAAAATTCTTCTAAAACTATAACATTTATATAATATTTATATGCAGCACAGTATGAATTAATTTATGTTTGAGTTGGACAACGTTCCTCTGTTATTTTCGAATATTAAAGCAATAGGCTTGGGAGTAGAGCTCAACTTAAGCAGCAAAATCAATGGTTAAGAAGTATAGTTCAATTTCAATACATTATTATTTATTATAAATAATATAATTATGATCTCTTCAAATACCCACCCATCTAACAACTCTATAGACATTCTAAACCAAAAGTATTCACAAAAAGTCATGTTCCATTTAAATAAATCTATTGAACGATATGCACGCCATACTTGCATGCACTCACCATTCTTACAAAAGAATACCTTAGGCCTCTGCTGCGTACTACATTGTTGTACATCCGTGTGTTTAATAGTGATGACTTGTCATTTTATATATATATATGTATATATATATATATATATATAAATGATTAAGCATATCAGCGCCAATTCAAACGACTTCAAAAGTGCTATCAAAATAATATAAATTAAACATAGCATTATAACATTACAAACGATAATAAAGGAGAATATATATATATATATATATATATATATATATAAGTTGGCGCTCACGCCGAAACAACGTTGTAAGCCGCACTATGACACAACTGTATAATAAATAAATATATATATTTTTTGCGACCGAATGGGTTCATAAACCTCGTAACAACGCGATGTTGTTCTTACCTATTGGTCGCGACACCTCAATTTGAGTTTCTTGGTTACAATAATTGAGTTGTGTTATCTTAAACCTTATTCGGCAGGCTACTGACGAGTCTCGTGAGAGACGAAACGTACGTCTGGCCTAACGCGGGTAATGGTTTACTAATAATATATATATATGTATACATATATATATATATATATATATATATGTGTGTGTGTGTGTGTGTGTGTGTATATATATATTTGAATTTGAACAGAATTTTATTCGGCAAAAGCACCGGAGATCAAGATACATATGTATGTGTAGACCACCTTAACTAAAAACTGTGCATAGAAATCAAAAGGAAAATTCAAAATTAAATGGAAATATTCAACAAAGAATAATTTAATGGACAAAAATTGAAATTAGCATGTCGTAAAATGGTTAGACAATGTGAGTTTTAAAATTGATGCTTCAAAAAGACCCAACGAAGGAAATGCCTTAGCATTATCCAGTAAGGAATCCCAAAGACGCGTTGATGAAGATAATGCGGAGTTAAGGAAAAAATTAGTTCTAGACTTAAAGAAGTAGAAATGAGGATTAAAACGTAAGATTTCACGTCTTGTATTCTTAAAAGCAGCAAGTTCATTATAGAGCGATTGACAGAAATTTAATTTATATATTTTAAAGAAAAGAAGTAGAAGACGGCCATACTATGAATATTAGCTAGATGAAAATATGAAGTAATATGATTCAATTTTACGTAAATTAAAGTAAATACGAATGAAAAAGTTTTGAGCTAATGCCAATAAATGAAGATTACATTTAGGAGCTGAACCTCAAATAGAAATGCAGTAAGTTAAATAAGGTAAAATGAGAGAGTTATATAGAGTTAACATAGTGAACCTCGGAAATTTAAACCTTAAGCGATGAATTAAACCTAAAATTTTTGATAGTTTACATGAAACAAGCTTTATGTGAGATAACCAAGATAAGTTGGATAAAATATTAATACCCAAAAACTTAACAGAATGAACTCTTTTAACTGACCAATTATTTAAAATTATAATTGGAAAAACAATGTCAGTTCTTATCTTTGGTCCAAACAAGACAAAACAAGTTTTGTCTAAATTGATACGCAAATTATTTGCAACTACCCATTCATAAATAAACTTTAACTCATCGTTAATAATGGACACCAGAGTATTGATATCAGAATGAGAATAAAGAAGAATAGTGTCGTCGGCAAATAGAAAAAATCTAAGAATAGTTAAAGAATTTATGAAATCATTAATATATATATTAAAAAGTAGAGGTCCTAGAATAGAACCCTGCGGAACCCCAGAAGAAATTGGAGAAAGAAAGACTTAGAGTTATTTATAGAAACATACTGAAAACGATCAGACACATATGAAGAAAACCGTTTATAAGATAAACCACAAAATCCATAAAAATATAATTTAGACATTAAAATATTATGATTTAAAGAATCAAAGGCCTTACAAAGATCAATGAAAACGCCTATAGAGTATTTTTTAGATTCTAGTGCAAGAGAAATATAATTTATTACATCTGCAACAGCAAATTCAGAAGACAATTTTTCACGAAAACCATATTGATTAGTGCAAATAACATTATAAGAATTAAAAAATCTATTAAGACGGTTTAAAACAATTTTTTCAATTAACTTGGACAAACTTGAAAGAATAGAAACTGGACGATAATTATTAATAGAATGACGATCACCAGATTTAAATAAAGGCAAAAGTTTGGAAATTTTTAAACATTCAGGAAAAAGACCATTTTTAAAAGATAGATTGATTATATGAACAACGGTAAGATGAACAACGCTATGAATAATATTTTTTAATACAAAATTAGATATGAGATCATCACCACAACTAATAGAATTTTTAAAATTTTAACGACATCAATGGTTTCAAACGGAAGGCATTCAAACAGAACAAGTGTATCCAAAACCCCATGAACATACTTTTTAAAACCGGAATCAATAACAAAAAAATGAGTAGAATTATTAACATTATTCGTTGACAAAAAATTTTTATTAAATAAATTACACAGTAAAGCATCGTTCATGATAAAATTATTATTAATCATGATATTTAATGGTGGTGGATATTTAAGTCCTAGACAAGATTTCAGTAAACTCCAGATACGTCTACCGTTTGATTTACATTTAATGAATTGGTTATTATAATAAATATTTTCAGATAGTTGTCAGGGTACAATAATCAAGGCAATTTGTAGTCATATTTCTGCAGCTTGGATTGATCACTGGTTGCGATACATTGCCAGCCTTCCAGAGGTTCTGTTCAGATTTGTCAAAAATGGTTTGATATAACAATGCCAACAAGTGCAAATCTATCCAGATGGGAAAAGTCTTCTACTGCCCAGTGTTCACTATGTAACAATCAACGAACTAACAAACATGTACTCTCCAACCGCAGCTCAATATCGGCGTTAATGAGTACACAATAAGAAATTCTAACAGTAATTTTCGAAACCATAAAATCATGCGCCAACCCAGAAATCTCTATTTTTGCTGATCTAGAGACAGATGAATTTCAACCATTATCTCGCTGATATCGCCTTGCTACGAAAAAGACCGTAGACAGTTGACAGAACTGCATCCATACTCATCAAAATAGCGCAAAAGTTCCAAAGTTTAATATTTACAAGCAAACCTCTAGCTTTTGCAGCAGCTATACACAATAGTCCTGGTTTTCAATTAATTGGAAAGTTTGAAATAGTTTTATCTAATCGTACTTTAATTTTGTTAACTGATCAATACCATTAAGACCAACGAGTATCAACTGGACGCTCAAGCTAGAGAATTTGTACGTTTTGATTTTTTTGCATCTGCACGAACAATTCATGACGAATATTGCTTTGAGACAGAAAGACATACAGCTGTTGGACTGTTAAAAAATGCATTAACATCACTGATGCTTCTAACAGTCTGTATTAGAACCAAATTCAGACGATGTGCTTGACAGTGAAAGTAAATTGCTTGTGGGGCTTTTCCTTGATTCTGGCTTAGAAACCGGAGTGAAAGTAAATTGCTTGTGGGGCTTTTCCTTGATTCTGGCTTAGAAACCGGAGTGTGCACCACTCATAATTGAGGCTCCATCCTAACACTGAGCGATCATGAGGTTCCGATTCAGCTTAAATTTATCAGTAATATCAATGATAGACGATGTTAGATGCATGTGATACGCTCCAAGTGGTTTTTCATTGATGACGCCATTATCAGTATATTTTATGACGCAACTGAGCTGTTCCTTTTCGGTTTGGTCTTTGGTTTTATCAACAAGTATTGACCAATATCTGACCTTTTTTACAATATTGAGTCGCACCTGTTGGGCTAGACAATGAATTATATCATTTTGGTATTCAGGACAAGTGTAATGAACGTAACGACGTTGAAGCTTGTTTTTAAGTTCCAGAGCAAAAACTGTGAATATGTTTAACAATTCTATAAGGTTTCCCTTGTTAGCCAATAATTCTGTTTCATTGTGTCCTCTTAGTTTTGTTGAAACTTACATGCCATTTTGCACTAATAAATACAAAAGCATATAATGTTAATTATATTTATTACAACAGAGAATACTTCAAATTAAAGATAGCAGAATCAATTTTCATCGATAAACGTAAACCAGCAGTAAATATTCAACTAAATAATACCAATGTTCTTCCAACAAAGAAACACATGATTAACTTTAATTCTAATTAAGTTACAATCAAAGTCGCTGTGAAAACAAAGACACAAAGACGGAACAATATTATATAATGTTAATTATATATTATATATAATTATAATTAAAAATATTATATATGGTTTTTTGGTGTTTTTTAGTATAATATTGTTATAAATTTATTTTGCTAAATTTCAAAAATCGGATTTGAAAAATCTAATTCCTTGAGAGAGGCCCCCCTGCCCCCCTGCCCAAATGACGCCCCAGATGTAGAGATTTTGTTTATTTTAGCCTAAACTTTAACATTTCTGCCTACATCCTTTTTCCTAATTATTATTATAATATTAATATTTATTATTAATATATCATTAATTAATAATTATATATTAATATTATAATTAATTTTCCTTCCATAATTGACACGCAATCACCAATCTTGTCACATTGTGTCATTCACGTCATTGAATTTAAAAAATTTCGTTTTTTTTATTCTGTAAATCAAACTGTCAAACGCAGCGAAAGTAACAAACAACATACAAGGTATGAAACTCTTTAAGGAAAAACATTTTTCTAATGACCCCTCCGCTTTAAGTCTTTTCACTTGAAAGAAATGTGAACAAAGTTAGCTTCTTAGTAAGTTGATGTTATAATGGTAATATATATTAGTCTCGTTTCCCCGTGCATACACTTATTTTAAAATTATATAAATTTTGAGAAAAAAAATACAGTTTTACAAAGAAAGAATATTTTTAAATCAAAATTGAAACGAACAAACAATTGAACATAAAGGAATTTAAAGTGATGGATGAATTTGATGATTTTTTATAAGACCGTTAGTATCAGGCACAAATTTAGGGAAAACAGCCTTAAATCTCTACGTGTATTAATATTCAAATTATTTCTTTTTTGTTAAAAGCGTTGTCACAGCACTAAACCCACGTTTGCACAAATACGAGGATGGAAATGCAGGCGAAAATCGTTGAACAATTTACCACAATCCAGGTTAAAACAAAGGGATTTGTTTTTGTAGCTAAATACATTTTTTTGCGTCTGGAAGATTTTAAGCTCTGTTTATAAATTGGCAATAACGTTGATGGGTATCCGCCAGGTTAGCATAGAAAAAGATTTTTACTGGTTCAAAGATATGGTTTTTGTAATCCCAGCAAAAAATGATCAATACCATAAACATAAAATTTCTAAAGTTCTTAAATTTTGTCAAAGCCTGTCATCGTTCCCCAGTAAGACTTCAGCGCACAAAAGAGGGCGCTATAGCTCACTTTGAGAAATATTGGTATGAAACGATGGAAATAAAATTATGAATATAAAATGTATAAGTTACATTTAGTAAGAGTAAAATAAAATAATATGAAATATATGTTGGTGACAGTAAATGAAAATATTAAATTAGTATAAATAGTAGTATAAATAATGGTAATGATAAAATCGAAGTATAAAACAAATATTAAAAGCAATAAAAGAGGAAAAAATAATTACAAACAATATAATCAATTATAAAATAAGGTAAATAAAATAAAATTGTATAAAAATATAAAAAAAGTGTTCCCAAAATAATAATTGTTATTTGATACTAACTAAATACAATAACTAATAATAATAACGTAGCAAAAATCTATGAATAAATAATATTCAATTAATTTTTTAGAAGTGGCGTAGGATAGCCAGAATAACGAAAAAATGTTGTAAAAATTTCGAATAAAGTCAATCCATCCGAGTATGAAAATCGATTGTAGTTAAACAGGTCTTTGGTTGCGCCGGAAGTTTAGTGTGTGAATTATTTTGCCAAAATCTGAAGAAGGTTTTAAATAATCAAAATAAACCCAATGAAATTTGAAATTCAGTTGCATTTGGAAAGTTGAATTTTGAAATGATGAGTTTTATTTCAGTTTTCAATATATTTTTGCAGTTTAACGTATCTAGGCCATATTAGGAAACTTGGCTGGAGGTACCCATCAGTCACAAACAGCACCTATCTAATACCAATCCAAATACTAATCATTGGCACGAATTGTACAGTTTTCTATAGGTTTTTTTCTATTAAATTTTTTGTAGTTAGTCCGGAGATCCGCCATGCAAAGAAATGCTTTTTTTTCTTGAAACAAAACCAGCAAATCATTTTTGGGGTTTGGTCAGTGGTGTGACCAGTGTTTGTGTAGCATTAAATAATTAGTTATTTTATTGTTATGTGAAATTTAGATTTCATAGGTTGATTTTTGGTCATGCACAATTCAGTTGAATTGAGATATAAAGCATATAAATAAAAGGCAGCAAAAATTTGTGCAGGTCGGGTCTCTGGTTATATTCAAGAAAGCATTGAATTGAGAATACTATATTTTACTTACTTTTAACTTGTATTTACTATATTTTTAAATTCATTAATCAGGTATTGTAATCTAGTCCATGGATAGCACCAAACTTTTGTGCCCGACATTGAGTGTCGTTCTAGTCAAAACTATTAAAGCCTTATGTGAAATTAATATAAAATATGATTCCAAATTGGAAATTACAGGCAGTTTGCATGTAAGATCAGATGGTCAAAAGGTACTCACTTGTCTTTTAGATGAGGAATCGGTCAAGGGCCAGCATGATGCAGCCAGGATTGCCGAGCTAGCAACAAGATTAAGTATGGCAGCAGCAACATTTCCATTTGCCCATCTGCAAATTCCAGCTACTGTCAACCATCACAACCATCACCACACTCCTCAACAGTTAGCAGCAGAGTTGTATTTGTCGTCCAGCGGAGGAGATGTTCATCTGGTCAATGCAAACATGCAGCAGTCATCTGTTGCTATGCAGGTTGAAAGAGTGGCTGCTTTACGTGAAGATAATAACCAACAACTTCAGGCAATCATACCCCAGCAGCTCACAGTTGGTCTTGGGAGTAATGCACAATTGACTACTGCAGTGTATCATCATCATCTGCATCTCAAACAGCCAGACTCAAATTCTACTGGGGTGCAGATGTTAGTGCAGGAGTCTAATGAAGAAATACGAATAAACCAAGCTACTGTACGTCCTTTTGAAAATCTGGTTGCCAAATTGCCCAATCAACAGTTGCAACAGCAACAAACAAATCAGCAGCAGCAGCAACAACAAAGCCGAAAGTCAAAACACAGCCAACATATTCAAAATGAAAGCACAAACAGAATAAATTTATCATTAAAAGAGTCACCACCATCATCTATATATGAACGAAATCTGGCCACTCCATCCTCTCAGAATCACATCAAGCTACCTGACATACAAACATTAGCACACAGCCTACCTAAATATCCTAATCAAAAATTGAAATCAGGTGTAGTGGCCAGCTTCATAAACAGTTCAGGTCATCAGGTCACTGCAGTGGATCTGCAATCCTCAAAAAGTCCAGACAATTTAAACTCATCTATAGCCACTTATGCATACATTCCTCACAGTTTACAACAACAACAGCAGCAACAGTTAATGTACATTGAGCAACAGCAGATGCAACAGTCTTTGCAACAACAGCAGCAACAACAACAAGATAACCTTCAATCTGATTCCACACCCCCTAGTTTAGATGGCCCACCAATAATTGAAAGCATGGTGAGTGATGATAGCCATACCAATTCATTAAACAATGGCACCTTTCCAAATGATTCAACATCAATTTCAATGACTACGTCTCCATCTTTGACATCATCAACGACATCAACCTCTACATCAGCAAAAATATCTACATCATCTGATCTAGAAGCTGCAATATCGCGCCGTAAAAAATTCCAATGCATGTTCTGCGGTATATTTCTTTCGACAAAGTGCTACTTGAAAAATCATGTCAATGCTGTTCACACCCGAGCACGTGTTTACCCGTGTGAACTCTGTGAACGATTCTTCTACTCTGCTGGTGCATTGCGCATACACAAGCTACGTAACCATTGGCATGGAGCTAAGAAGCATGTTTGTGGTCAGTGTGGGGAAACTTTTTTGCTACCTATTGAACTGAGAAAACATCTCGTCAAAAAGCATTTTATAATTTCTCCTGATGGTGTTGTTGACAACGATAACAGCCTCATTACTGATAATAACAACTCGCAACAGTTTAAAATGGAGGATGTTGATTTACCAATGCCACAACTTCATCCAGAAAACTTAGAAGCGGCTACAGCTGCTGCAGTTTTATTAAATGACACATCCTTAGTTTGTACTCCAGTTTCCATTTGTTACAGATCATCACCAAGGCAACTTAACTCTGAACCGCCACTTACTGTTGAAGATTCTCATTTAGGGTAGTTGTGGCAAATCATTTCATTGTCAACCCTCCCTAATTTTTTGTTATTTTTAGAAAAAACCTTCATTATTTGAAAATTTATTTTACTGTCTGTGGTATTTGTTATTGTTTGTTAAAAATTAATTAATTGTCCTTAGGATAATAATTTTCTAAATTGTTCATTTATTGGTGTCATGCATATCTAATTTAATTTGTTAATACATGGTGAAGGATGGTATTTGTACATATTATCAGTAGAATAATAATAATCATAATAGTTTGGAAGTTACTTCAAATTTATTTATGAGGAAAAATATTAAAATGTAAATATTTGTTAATAGCAAGCAATAATAAAATAATAATACTACTAATAATAATATTTATAATGAAAAATTTTTAATTTCACTAGTGTATGCTAATGTTAATTTTATTTCTAATAGCTATATTAGTGTTGTTATTGTCAGTGTTGTCATCATCGTGAAATAATGAAACTCTATCATCATTATACAGACAGGAAATGTTTTTAATTTTTTCATGTGGCATTCTTGTTGAATCACCTCAATTTTTTGTAATTATATCTTTGATGACCTTACGAATGAGCTGTTTCATTTAAATTAATCATGTGCAAGTCTACATACATGTGGTACATAAGCGAAATAGCTGTTACCATATATATATATATATATATATATATATATATATATATATATATATATATATATATATATATATATATACATATATACACTACATTCTTACTTATATACATAAATGTGTACAGCAGTCATTTGCAGAATGGAAATGAGGTAGAATGTTATCTTTCTAATCTTCATATCTTTAATTTTGGGGTGTTAAATGCATATATGTATGCATACACACACACACATAAATATGTATATACATATATTTATCTAGCAAGATTTTAACAAATAAACATTTGGATATATATGTATACATACCTGGTGTTGTACCACAATTATTAACAATTATGAAGAATAATCATTGCTTGTTACTTCTTGTTTTATCATTTTATATTATGGTGTTACTTTTTTGTTTTGCAGTATTTATATATATATATATATATGTGTGTGTGTGTGTGTGTGTATGTATATATATATATATATATATATATATATATATATATATATATATATATATATAATAAATATATATATAACGTATGTGCGTGTGCGTAGATGCTCTGATTCAGTGTTTAGTATGGTGGTAGTCAGCTGTCCATTTTAGTTCCATTGAGAAGAATCAACCAGTAAATAAGCCCAGTGCAAAGTCATCCTTTTTGGGCAAAAAACTACATTATTTATTTTAATTCAAGAATTAAGTCAAGCTACATTGTGTTACTTTTTTCAAATTTTCAGTTATGTTCTGTGGGTCTCAAAATGTGCTTGTTTTGCATCAAACAAAATAGTCAAGTTATTTTTTGTTATACATAAACTTTTCAAGCCTTTTTTAATTATTTTTCCAAACAATTCCAGTCATACAGAAGTTTACTTTTTCTGACAAGTGTATAAATTGTGAAATATGTTATATCTGCAATCATCATTCCATTTAAGGTTTTTATTTTGCTATTTATGTTATTTAATCTAGAGTGTGGAAATAATAAATAAATTTATCTATTTATTTATCTATTTAAATATTTTTATTGTGATTACATCTACCACCAACAAAAAAATTTATTAAATCAATTCATGTGTTCTCTTTAACAGAAAAAATTAGTAAACCAATCATTTTATAAATATTGTTGAAATTTAAAAAAATTTGTGTTTTCTGTTGGACCAAATTGTTCTCAAATGTTACAATTTAACATAAATCATTCGAGAAGATGTATAAGATATATTGTGAAATTGTAGTTGATTCTTGTTTAAGCGCAAATCTGCAGTTTTCATTTTTGTTGTATTTTTTGTTTGAACTGTATGATTTTTAATAATCATTACATGCTATATATCAAACTGATAATTTTGCTAATGCTAATAAAAAGTTTAAAGATTTTCAAGTTGAAAAAGAACCATAATATTTTTTTTGTCCGATATTTGGAAATAACATTTTTCTTGTATTAGTATTGTGAAAATGTCCAATAAAGATTTTGAGCCAAGAGAGAAAATTTGTTTATTTTATAGAAACGAAATCAGCAAAAAATTAAGTCAAATAAAGATTGTTCAACAAATTGAATCATTCAATCTTTCCAGGCGATAATAATCATTCAATCTATTTTTGTTTACTAATCATTCGATCCAGCAACCTTCATATGCTCAATGTTATAGAGTAGGCGCAAACAATTAGGCATGTCTGCAAATCAAAAAACATATTTTAAGATTGATAAATTCAGTAAAATGAAAAAAGGGTAGCTAACCTGGTAATTGTTAATGTTCAACGGTAGAGTTTGTAGTTGCAGTTTGTTCGTGCCGTCAACAAGGGGCGTGAACGTGTATATGAAATTGGCATCCTTCAAATGTTAATGATGTTCAAACAATTTCAGTATATGTGAATGTTTTCATTAAAAAGTAGGTGTTGATGTTCTTAAAATCTGAAGCATTTGATAGCTTTACCAACAGCAACAGTGTATGCCAGTAAACAAGCAGATTTATTGAGCTATGAAAACTAATATAATTACTAAAACTGGAGTAGAAAAATCAATAGCAAGCGATTCATATGGGAAAAAATTACTCTTATTTCCAGTGGTGCTAAAACGTTAAAAAATCAGCGAGAATCTTTTTGAAAGTCTATTTAACATTTCAAGTTCCAGCAATTAAACAAAAAAAATTTTACAGAATGAAATGCAAAAGCATTGAAAAAACTGAAACAAACAAACATCTGAGATGGATGAAAGTGGATTATCATTAAGTGAAGCTTTGGCGACGAGACTTTTGCCTTTTAGTTGACATGTTACTTCGTGGGTAGCCACAACAGCATGACCCACAAACAACAACATTCCTTTTTCTGAATTGATACCATTTTTTAAATTTTAAAATAATCTTCAATTCTTTTTAACTTTTTTAGAGTAATATTATTGAAAAAAAAATTAGCAAAACGAACGTTTTTTCGTCGGTTGTAACTCGTGTTTGAAAATTATTGTGAACATATCAGAATCGATAACACGTAAGCATTGAATTGGAAAAACAGGAAGATCTATCTTGAGAGAACCTTCAAAGCATTGGCTAGCCTTTTGCACGAGTTCATTGTTGTATCTGAATGTGCGGGAATGAGGTTTGCAGTTGAAACTACCTTATTATTGTCACAATCAATTAATTCGATTAGTGTAATGTTAATATACTTCACAACACGAAAAGGTGAGCAAAGACTCTGTATTACTGTTACCTACTTCCAATAAATAGTAACAAAAATATAAATATTAATAGATAACAATTATTTGCATCGCTTGTTGATTGTATTTCATGCTAATAGTTATCTTAGTAAACAAAATCATAAGGATGGGTTGCTGGTTCATTTTATTTGCATTTTAGCTGTTGACAAACAAAAGTACAGGGTTATGTCAATGGTTGGATTAAGTAAGATTGCAAAAAATTTTAAATAAAAAGCAATCTCATACATGCGAAAAAGGCATAGGATGCATGGAATTATCACGTGTACGCCGTCTTTCTAAATAAAAACCGAGTAATTATGAAACGTGCAAAAATAACGAACCTCATTTTGAACACGTGAAAGACTTCAGCAGCATCATTGGCATTGACTTGTTTGCAATACTGCGTCAAATAGACAGAGCCGTCCCGACTGATGCTAGAAGGAAGTTGAGTGCTAAGGTTGTACCCCTTCCCTAACAACAAGTGCACCACCCTTTTATGATTTCCTCTTATTGCCTGTTAATTGACAAGAATAGGACTATAAATTTAAAAAGTATATTTGTAATAGCGTTACCTAATGTCGCATAGTGTTTCAACGAAGCCACACCTGCCACAGGATCAATAACAATCATTTTTATTTCTCAGCAGGAGTTTTAAGATACTTTATAAAGAGTATCATATGTACATTAACATGTTAATAATAAGATATGCAACAGTATATAATTAATGATTAACATAAGCGGGTTGGAGTTTGAGACGGTTTAGACACAGTCTGAGAAATAACAATAGATTAGAATACAAGATACTCAACCGTCTCGAATTGAGGCGAGACAGTCTTAAATTTTGCACCGTGGCCGCTTTAGTGTGCGTGGGACGTGTATTTTTTCCGCTCTTTGCACAAGCAACAGCGAAATAATAAAAAGCAACTTATAATAATTTAAAAACTTGAAACACGAACAAATACATACACACCTAAAGGCAGATTTTTTTAATGTTTCGAACAAAAATACGTCAATAAAACCAACTATTTATTAACTTAATTGCAATATCAGTCAATATCAATCAATCAATCTTCGTTTAGCGTCCAAAGACCCAGTTCCTCCGAGGAAAGACGATGTTTTCCTTGACATAAATTTTTTGCGCCAAATTAGACGATCAGTTGTATCCATTTCATTTAAATTAGGAGCTTCCATGTCTTGCTCGATTGTTTGCGACCAGGACGTCTTTGGACGGCCTTTGGGACGTGTGCCAGGTACTTCAACACCTGCAAGAGAAGTTATGGCACTGTTTCCATTTCGTTTGACATGACCAAACCACCGACAGACGATTGAATTGTTGCCGGCATTCGTCCTTTATATCATTTAAACCAGCACGACGCAGGATTTCGGTAGATTTGATGTGGTCTTTCAGATTAATTCGTTGCATCCATCGCAGCATTTTCATGTCGGTTCGTTGAAGTTGTTGTTCCAGTTTGGTTGTCATTGGCTATGTTTCTGCACCATGTAACAACACCGGACGTATCACAGATTTATAAAGTCTTTATCGTAGTGGTAGTGGGATGTCACGCCGCATCAATATAGAGACAAGGAGATGCCATTTATTCCAGGCTGCACGTATGCGTGCTCGAACGGCAGCTTCAGCTGTTCCAGTACAATCCAGAACATCCCCTAGATATTGAAACAATGTGACTTTCTCTACCTTAATGGCTTCAAAAACAGTGCTATTTTGAATTTGTTGTTGTGGATTGATGCAAGCAGGACAAACAAAATTGGACACTTTAGATAAAGTACCAATTATTTTTGAACAACGTTTGTGACACCACTGGAATTCTGCTCTGACGTGGCTGTTAAAATGATATCATCAGCATATATTAGATTCTAAATGTCACCAGTGCGTATCGGCTTTGTAAGTTCTTCCATCACAGTTATAAATAACAGTGGACTGAGAATCGAGCCTCGGTGAACTCCAACGCACATACACATTATATATGCATGTGCAAGCACTTCATCATACGATGGTCTTTAAGTTTTGGACAAACAATATTCGATCGAACCATGCCATTGCACATAGCAGCGTCAGACATGGCGCTTCAACCGATTGAGCTAACTCGCTGACCATATAAAAAGCAATTTATTTGCAGATAACGGATATTCTTCATTATTTGTTAATAGTGTAAAATTAATATTAGAAAGTTGACAGAAATCATCATTTAAATATTGTAAAATTGATTTGTGACAATTTACCCTCATCTGTGTAATTTAAAAAGCATTGAAAAACCTTGAAAAAGCATTTGATCGAGTTCCCCGTGAAGCAATCAGATGGAGTCTACGTCGACAATTCATTCCAGAATATCTTGTTCGACTTGGGATGGAAATGTATACGAATACTAAGACTTTTGTCAGCAAAACGGTTGGAAACACAGATGCATTTGACATCGGCGTTGGAGTTCACCAAGGCTCGATTCTCAGTCCACTGTTATTTAGAACTGTGATGGAAGAAATCACAAAACCGATACGCACTGGTGACATTTGGAATCTAGTATATGCTGATGATATCGTTTTAACAGCCACGTCTGAGCAGAATGCAGCACAGATGTTTGAAGATTGGAACACCAGACTCGCCGATCATGGATTCAAAGTCAACATCAGCAAAACCAAAGCAATGAACACTGGTGAACCCATCCAATCCACAGCTACTGGACGATGGCCCTGTTCAGTTTGTAAAGCTGGTGTAGGTAACAATTCAATCAAGTGTCAGCAGTGTAACCAGTGGTGTCACAAACGTTGTTCAAAAATAATTAGTACTTTATCTAAAGTGTCCAATTTTGTTTGTCCTGCTTGCATCAATCCACAACAACAAATTCGAAATAGCACAGTTTTTGAAGCCATTAAAATAGAGAAAGTCACATCGTTTCAATATCTAGGAGATGTTCTGGATTGTACTGGAACAGCTGAAGCTGCCGTTCGAGCACGCATACGTGCAGCCTGGAATAAATGGCATCTCCTTGCCTCTATATTGATGCGGCGTGACATCCCACTACCACTACGATCAAGACTTTATAAATCTGTGATACGTCCGGTGTTGTTATATGGTGCAGAAACATGGCCAATGACAACCAAACTGGAACAACAACTTCAACGAACCGACATGAAAATGCTTCGATGGATGCAACGAATTAGTCTAAAGGACCACATCAAATCTACCGAAATCCTGCGTTGTGCTGGTTTAGATGATATAAAGGACGAATGCCGGCAACACCGTCTGCGGTGGTTTGGTCATGTCAAACGAAGTGTAAACAGTGCCATAACTTCTCTTGCAGATGTTGAAGTACCTGGCACACGTCCCAAAGGCCGTCCAAAGAAGTCCTGGTCGCAAACAATCGAGCAAGACATGAAAGCTCTAAATTTAAATGAAATGGATACAACTGATCGTCTAATTTGGCGCAAAAAGTTGATGGCAAAGAAAACAACGTCCTACCTCGGGAAACCGGGTCTCTGGACGCAAAACGAAGATTGATTGATTGATCTGTGTAATATATAAAAGTTTAATCGGGCCCTGTATGCACGTGTTTGTGTATTATTCACAATGTATTGTCATCATCAGTAATTATTACAAATGTAAATTAATTTGTTAAAAAAGGATTGTTACATAAAATAAAACAGCAAAAGTATGAATACCTTGATCATAACATCAGAGCCATCAGGGGCAATGACTGACATGTTAGCTCCTAATTCTATCAATGTGTAGACTGTTGTGTGAAGTCCCTGTTACATTTGACCATAATTCGACATATTTTTCGTTTTCAGAAACATCATTAAAATTTATAAAAATTTGGTTAACCATTCTCAAATGAGTCAACATAATTTTCGACTTCTATATATATATATATATATATATATATATATATATATATATATATATTGGTATGAGGTTCTCAGATAAACATGTTCGGTTGAAGATTACACCCCAATTATTATACACCAACAAAACATACAATAGAGCCCATCATGTTTCACGCTGCCAAACAACTACGTCAAAATAAGGCTATTACCATACGTAAATCTGACAAGTCTACCACATACGTTATCCTTAATAGGTCCGACTATCTTCATCAAATTAATAACATCCTCTCTGATAGTACAAAATTTTCACCAATTAATAAAGACCCCACATCCGATATCAAAACAGACGCTAATAAATTGATTGCACAAATCAACCTCAGTTCGTCCAACGTCAAACTAACACCAATCGTTGGTGACTACTCTCCAGGATATATCTATGGTAATGTAAAAATACACAAACCTAACAACCCACTACGCCCCATCATCTCTCAATGCCCAACTCCAACCTACCAGTTAGCTAAAACTATCAATCAACTTCTCTTGCCATACGTACCCCGTAACTTTTCCGTTAAATCAAGTTATAAATTTGCCGACATCATCCATAGCCATAAAGATACCACAGGACACTTGTCGTCGTTGGACGTTGAAAGCCTTTTTACCAACATACCAGTCCTGCAAACTATTGAAATTATCTGCCAATACGTATACAACCACCCTTCTCTTCCTCAACTCGACATTCCTCCTCATTTACTTAAAGAGCTCCTCCAACTATGTACCATACGCAATCCATTTGTCGCCCCAAATAACTCACTGTATCTACAAATAGACGGCATAGCCATGGGCTCCCCATTAGGCCCTCTCTTCGCCGAGTTCTACATGGGTAATCTAGAATCTAAGATATTTTCCGATCCAGAAAACAAACCGCTTATCTACGCCCGCTACGTCGACGATATATTTATCATCACAAAGTCTATAGCTGACATATATCAACTCCAAAACCTGTTCCAGAACAACTCTTGCTTATCATTTACAATTGAAGTTAGTAACAATAATAAAATCTCTTTCCTTGACACACTTTAGTCACCATGCACGCAAATCAGCTCTCTACCCAAGTATACGTCAAACCAACAAACTCTGGACAATGCTTAAACTACAATTCCGATTGTCCCGTCAAATACAAAAACAACGTCATTAAAAACTTCATCACACGCGCTTTTAAATTATCTACCGACGATGAATCTCTTCACATAGAAATTCAAAGAATCAAACAGTTACTTATTAATAATAATTATCCAAATACACTCATCGACGACGTCATATCTAAATCTCTCAAGAAATTCAAACAACCACTTTCTACAACCACAGCACGAACAACAAACAATACCTATTTACTACAAAAATCAAATGCATAATAACTATCTAATTGATGAAAAACAAATTAAACAAATCATTAGATCAAATCTCACATCAGAAGATGAAAATAAAAAGATTAAGTTAATAATATATTATGATACAACAAAAACACAACAATTAGTCATCAAAAACAGTCCAACCACTACAAAAGATAATCTAGATAGTACGAACGTCGTGTACCAATTTCGATGTCCTTTGCCACACCGTGATGTGGAAACATATATTGGACACACACGTACAACACTTACCATGCATGTACAGCAAGGCGCTATCAAGGATCACTTCAATAAGCAGCACAACATACCAGTTACTCGGAAAATTCTTGATAATAACACTAGCATACTTTGTAATGAACGTCGTCCCTCAAGACTCAAAATAAAAGAAGCTATTCTCATCCTCAATAATAAACCAACAATCAACACGCAGTCAGACCATTTCGCCCACGTCTTACAACTTTTTACCCAATATCGCGACGTTGTACTGCCTCAATTGCCAAACGTCATCAATAGACAGCAACTACACACCAAATATAAATACGAATATAACACACAAGAACGCACCATTAACAACAATCCGTTTGTCTCTTCACGCCATAAAACTCAAACAATTTGTTCACTAACTTCATTATTTGCCACGCCTTAATATTTCTTTATACATATTTATTGCTAAATAATATTAAATCCAATTGTTAAATATCTAATAATTCTTCAATAAACTGTCATATCATTAAATATTATTATCGACTTCCCATAATTTCCGCATTACTTCTCGTCACTATGCTAACCATGTACACTTCAACTACGATAATACACAAACAATTTTACTCATAATTTTTCTTTTAAATTTATTCGTTTATTTTCAACAATATAATGAGTTAATTATAAAATCTAGGTTGTTATTCATTTATTTATTCATTTTAATATCTAATATTCTATTTCTTATAATTTATATTATTAACTCCTTTAACTAAACGAACTACAAACATATTAACGCCAAACATTCGGTAGAATTTATAGAATATTGTAAAAATATATATAATATATATATATATATATATATATATATATAGTTTTTCAAATAGTTGTTATCACGTGACTAATTGCAACGCTCAGCCAATAGCGCTGTCTTGACTGTATCCGTATCCAGGTAAACATGTCTCCTAAATGTGCTAAGTTTTTAGGCAGTACAAATGTGAAAGATAAGGATAGTGTATTACGTTGCAGTCGTTGTGATATATTGTCGTACATGTAAAGTGTATTTCTACTAATGATAGTTTATAGTTTACTTGACAATTTGAAAAACTGCAGGGGTTTGAAATGGTTCTGTGATAGTTGTGTGAAGCTTCCGTTCAACTTAGATTCACTCTCAAAATCAGTGGATGCTAGTAAACAAGATATATTGGATAAAATTGACAGTAACAAAAATGAGATGATAACAAAACTTGAGAAACTGGATGAAGTCAACGCTCAGGTTCGATTAGAAATAGTCAATTTTAAAATTTTGATAACTTCGAACGAAAATAAATTGGTTGATATGACATTAAGAGTTTAAAGCAAGAAATGAGTACTACCTTCGCTAGCATTGTCAATAAAGAAGTAAAAAAATTACTGAAATAATTAACAATGAAGTTAGAACCGTTCAGAAAGTGTTGACTGAAGTGAATGAGATGAAAAACAGAGTCAAGCCTGATGGTTTTTCGCTTAGTTGAGAGCGACAATGATCGCACTGATGTTATGAAGATACTGCAACATTTGGTTGAAGACATTTCAGAGAAGGATGTTCTAAGAACAACAAGGCTAGGTAAAAAAAAGTGATGATGTAGTCAGACCGTTGTTGATAAAGCTGGAAAATGCAAAGATCAAGAATTCAATAATGAGAAATGTTTACAAGATGAAAACAATAGCTGATAAATTTGCCGGTGTTGAACTAAGTGATGATTTGACAAAGGAACAGAGGCAGGAGTATAAAACGTTTGTTGAAAAAGCTAAATCAATGCAATCTGATGATAAAGAAAATTTTGTATACCGTGTCAGAGGACCAGTTGGAAGATGGAAGATAATAGTTTCAAAAAAAGTTCACTTAAACAATTGTCTCAGTAAAAATAAAGTAATTAAAGATTTGGCTACAGAAGCAACAAAAAATAAGTGCAACATTTTGCTTGGCCTACTTAATATAACATCTGTCAATTCAGTCTGATATTATTTATGAATTAATCCAAGAGGGTTTGGATATCTTTGTTTTAGTGGAAACATGGCATGGTTCAACGGGCAATATTTCAGTAAAATCATCTATATCATCATGTTATCGTTATGTTGATTTTCTTAGATTAAATGATCCGCGGCATGGAGGAATAATTGTAGTTTTTAGATCAAACTTTAAATATAAATTAATTGAACTACCTGTTCTAACAACATTCGAAGCTGTAGCTATTAAAATGATCGTAAATAATAAAGACTTTTTTTTATTGGCGTTATACCGACCAGGTTCGGCTCAAGTCAGTTCTACATTTTTCGATGAACTCAAATGTGTTTTGGAAAATATTACAATTTTAAGTTTGAATGTTATGTTAGTTGGCGATTTTAACATACACGTTGAAATAAACAAAGATCGACATACCGTTAATCTGATTGAAGTGTTTGAAATGTTCCAATTAACAAATTACATCAATGAGTCAACACATGTTCTCGGTGGTACACTTGATTTAGTAGTTGCTTCACACAATTTTGAAGTTACAAATATCAGATTATTCCCTTGTGGAGTTTACACAGATCATAGCTTGATACATGTTGACATACCGATAACTCGAGCATGTAATAACAAAACTTCTAGATTAGCTAAGTCATAGAAACGTATTGATGAAAATATACTGACCGACCATGCATGTTATGAATTCACCACTACATGAGCCTTGTCAAAGTCGAGATGTGAATCGTGAATTTGATGTTTTAAATAACGAAATGAGAAAGATTGCTGACAAAATTGCGCCTCTCCGGTCTATCGAGCATAGAAGTGATCTTATGGCTCCATGATTTGATGATGAGTGTAGAGCAGCTAAAAGATACTGACGAATTAAAGAAAGGAAATACAGATGTTGTTTGTCATCAGTGAGCCGAAATGAATGAACTGCTTCTTTGAAAAATAAAACCAAACTATTTTCAATAAAAGGAAATGATTACTGGAAACCGTTGATTGCTGATAGTAATGGCGACTCAAAGAGTCTATGAAACGTAGTAAACAAATTTCTTTGTAAAGATAATAACCATAGCTTACTTCATGATAATGTCAACATCACCGCTTCTCAATTTAAGTTTTTATTCATCAAAAGACCGATCGGATCAAGATCAAGCATACTATTAGTTTTGATGAAAAACCTATTTTGACAGATGTAGGCTTACCGAAAATTGTCCACTCACAAACTTTGCGGTCGTTGAGGAACTAGACATAAAGAAAATTGTGCTTGGTCTACCGGCCAAAACCTGTATGTTAGATGCTTTTCCGACTCATGTGCTTAAAAAACATATAGATTTTTTATTGTTTTTCTCGCTAGCCTTGTTAACTTATGTTTGCCAGAGGGAGTATTTCCGAATAAATGTAAGCACGCAGTTATTACGGAGGTTAATCTGTGGATGTCGAGAAATGAATTGAAGCTTAACCAGGGTAATAACAAAATTTCTTCCTATTGGTACCTGGCAGCAGTTGGCAGACTTGGATATAAATTCAGTTGTTACGAATGATAAATAAATAGATTTCTGTAAAGCAGTGTCGAACCTAGGTTTTATAATTGATTCAAACGTAACAATGAAATCTCATTTTAAAATGATCTCTATATCATGCTTTGCACAGATTAGAAGAATTAAACAAATTCGAGAATCACTTGATAAAGACGCAATGCAGAATCTGGCGCATGCGTTGGTGCACTCACATGTCGATTATTGCAGTAGTTTATTTTATGGACTCCCGGCTAGATCCATCAAAATTCTGCAATCGATACAAAACCGTACTCCCTGGATTGTGGCTGGATGTCGATGGTATGATCATGCCACACCGATCCTGAGTGATTTGCATTGGTTACCCATAAATAAAAGAATTGTTTTTAAAATCACTGTCACAGTTTTCAAATCACTAAATGGTCTGGCTCCAAAATATTTATCAGATAAACTGAAGTTAAAAACGTCGATCGCATCTGGTGTGCGTCTGAGGTCTGACGATTCGAATATTCTTGTGGTTCCTCATAGACAGCTAAAGATTGGATCGCGTGATTTTGCTGTGTCAGGCCCTGTCGTATGGAACGGCTTGCCGTCAGCCCTCAGAATGCCTGGAATGAACATTGCTGAATTTAAAAGACAATTAAAGACATACCTTTTTTCATTATAGTTCATCTCTTTTCATTCTTGCTATTTTGTTATTAATATTAGTTATAATTTGATAGCGTTTGTGAAAACTGCTATAACGAACGCTATATTAAGTTTTCTCTTATTATATATATATATATATATATATATATATATATATATATTTTACAATATTCTATAAATTCTACCGAATGTTTGGCGTTAATATGTTTGTAGTTCGTTTTTTCGATTTTTCTCACTAAAGTTTTTTGGTGAACGTTTAGTTTATTAAAATTCAAAATAAACTTATTTTTCGAATTCATCCTGCAAATAAGGCCATATTTCGATTCCGAATGAATCATCGTCAGTGCTCCTTGTTGTATATATAGGGAAATATTGTTAAACATTCGGTAGAATTTATAGAATATTGTAAAAATTATGGTCTATTACCAACATATATATATATATATATATATATATATATATATACTGAGTGGAAAGCTTTGTTTACTTAGGGGATAAGCTGAACGCGGATGGAGGATGTTTGAGTGAAGTAACGGCTAGAGTCCGAGTGGGATGGATGAAATTTAGGGAACTGGGTGGGGTATTGTGTGGAAAGAAATGGTCAGTGAAGATGAAAGGGAGGGTATATAAAGCATGTGTGAGAGCAGCGATGGTATATGGTGGTGAAACTTGGGTGTTGAGGAGGAAAGTGTACTGCAGAGGGCTGAAAGAGCTATGGTGAGAATGATGTGTGGGGTTAAAGTGAAGGATGGGAGGAGTAGTACAAAGCTGATGTCGATGATGGGACTGAATGAGGACATTGTGACATTGATAAGGAGATCGAGATTGCGGTGGTATGGACATGTGTTGAGAAGGGATGAAAGGGTCGGAATTAGGCGAGCGTTGGAGTTCGAGGTTGAAGGAGTGGTAGGAAGGGGTCGTCCGCGATTGGGATGGAGAGAGCAGGTGGAGAAGGACAGGGTGAAAGCGGGGTTGCGTGATACTGAGGCGAGTGACAGATGTGGATGGGTATTTCGGTTTCATCATAGGTAGCCAAACGGCAACCCCCCGATCTCGGGGAAAATGTCGTCTAAACGTGTGTTGTTGTTGTTGTTATATATATATATGCTATAAGTATATATATATATATAAGTATATATATATATATACTTATGTATATATATACTGATATATATATATATACTTATATATATATATGCAGCATGGTCTTTTAACCATATATATATATATATATATATATATATATATATATATATATATATTCATTTAGTTTACTCAAACTCGTCTAGATTCTCGTGATCATTCTTACCATCATCATATTTTTTATCGCATCCTTAACACTATAAATATTGTGATGGTAAAGATGATTTTAATAATGACGTTAATGAAGAATTTAATGTAAATTAAATATGATGGTGTGGTGATGAAGATGATAATCTTAAACATCCCCATTGTATTAATCATACTATTTCCATTATCATCACCATCATAATTTAATCAAATGATTTTTATCAATCAATGTGTCACAATCCTAATCAGCTTCATCATCCATCCAAACCAACGTGGATACCTTCTCAGCAGCATAGAGTAGAGGCGTAAGTCCATCCTTATTTTTTAATTCAAGGTTGGCATTCTTCATTGCCAGCACTGATAGCATAGTGTTGTAGCCTTTGTTTTTTTATTAAACAATATTGTTGATAAAATTAATTATTAATGTTAATACAATATCACAAAAATATAATCATTGTTTCTACATAATGATTCTATTTTGAATATGTCTATATATAAAAATGCATACCATTTTTGACAGCTGACCAGACAAGATTTGATCCAGTAATGTCCTTGTTTGGAAACTGGCCCAATGTTGTCAATAAGAACTTAACCTTGGCAATATCATTTGCTTCAACAGCATTTGTTAAATCATCTGGAAACAAAATTTGCTAATTGTGTTAATTTTCAAGCAATCTAATATGAGAAAGTATTAAAATGTCAACATTTGCAAGAAACAGCAATCAAGCTACACGACCCACTTTGTATTGATTCTTTACCAGAAACAAATGTTCTGCTCTGAAGCTATATGGCAAACATGTAAAAAAAATTTGGTAGTTCTTATAAATCAATTCGACATGTTGTTAGTTAACTTACAATTTAAAAAAATGTTAGGAGGCAAAAAACTTTCCATCAAACCTTTTGAATCTTTTCTTTTATGTCATTTTCTTCCAACAGCTTCATCATGAACATAGACTTTCTCTCATCAGATTTGCTTTTTACAGATCTTTCAACTTTACTATGAGAATTTCCTTGAGATTCACTTTTAGTGATCTTCAAATCTTCATTATCAAGATTTTTATGAGTGAGATGACTGCTCTTCATGATTGCTTGACTGACTCTTCGAGCCAATGACATTTTAGCTTCATCGTCCATCGGTTTGACTGACGACTCAGTGTTACTCACTTCCAATTTATCGTCTTCTGCTTTTGCACATATGACGTCAGCAGAAGCACTTTCACGCTCCATTTTAGCATCATTAGGAATTTCCAACAATGTTACTTTCAAATCACTAACTGAACTGGATAACGTACTAGCAAGCGACGACGACGATGATGATGAAATTACTGATAATGTTGTAGCTGACAAGGAAGGAGTAATTACAGAAGATCTATCCTCATTAACCATATCAACATTCCCACCGACAGTATTTGTCTCAACAACTTCATCCCCCTCAGCATTATTCATACACATTACATCATGGCCACAGCTTTCATTATCTTGAAAATTACTTTTCTGTTGTTCCTCTGCATCCTCACCCTCATCGCCCTCATCATCGTCATCACTGACGCAAGCATCCTTAAACTTTTCAAGTTTCGTTTTTAATTTTTTGCTGCCTCCTTCCAAGAATGATGTCCAACCAGTTTGAAAATGTTTTCTTTTATTAGAGCTCTTTTTCTGCTGCTTTTTAAATTTATCATCAGCTTGTACCAAATCTTCGCTATTCTCAGCATTATACATTTTAATATTTTCGGTAATTTCTTTTCTACTGACATCTTTTTGTAACAGTTCACTGGAATTTCCATTCGCGTCGTTCGCACAATTATCCTCATGATGATCATCATCATTGTCATCAATACTGATACTACTATCGGCACTGTCATCACTTGCAAAATGTTCTTCGTACCATAAAATACTTCCATGAACGACAGATTCAAGTGTCTCATCCAAATGTTTCAATGCCTCTTCGCTGCGTTTTACTTTTGTGTTAATATTTTTGTCTACATTGTTAATTGTTGCAGCAGCAATTGGAACAACAATGTCATCACCATCGCCATCGTCCTCACCATCGTCATCATAACAAGCATGAACATTTGTGTGTTGTTGTTGTTGTTGTTGTTGTTGAGGATCGCGATCACTGATAGACTCCTCCCTGAACGTTGGGACCAACGATGAGCCGATCTCATCCTCAGCATCGCTGCCACCACGACCTTCACCTTCTTCAACAACTACATCACTCCTCTCTGTTATAAAGTCATCATTGACATGCTCAACACATTTGGATGTCTTTGATTTTGTTTTTCTATTTTCTGATTTTTTTATTTTTCGAGTTGTATCACCATTTCCTTTTCTTCCATGTTTTTTAGAAATATTTGATGCTACTTTTGATTTGCTCTCTTGTATATTATCATCATCGTCATCGTCAACGTTGCAAAGACCTTTAAAATCTAGAGTTTTTTTAAGTTTGTCCTTTGAAATATTTGATGTTGGAACTTTGAATGTTTTGATTTTGACGTTAATAGGTTGAATTTTGCTCCTTGTAACACGCTTTGTTTCTGCCAGGAACTCCTCTGGAATGACGGCAGACACTTCGCCTGTACCAAGTCATCAATATAAAATAGCTGTCAATCAGCTAACCAATCAAATAAAAAACACTTCTCCTATATGAAAAGCTAATAAAATCGACATTGCTTTTTTTAACATAGAATAAAACTTTTTAGAATAAAAGTTTTCGAAAGCTTAGTTTTGTTTGCATATAAAAGACAACCTGGTACTCTGCTGTGATTAGAATCTCTTCTTGTACTGCTCGATCTAACACTCCTTCCTGCCTCCTTTACTCCAGAGTACATATCAGATGAACTTTGAAATAAATTCAATTTCCCTGTAATATTAGTTTTATTGTTATTAAGAAAAAATATCAACATTTCAATACATTTCAATTTATATTATACAACAATGTTTTAGAAACAAATTATTGATATTTTATTGAACGATTAATTCAAGTGATTAAAAACAATAGAGGCCTTCATCAAGGTTCTTCCAGAAGTTGTCCTTAAGCATGCAGTCCTCATCCTCACTACTCGATAAATAATACCAACTATGTTTTGCACGTTTCACCTGCTTTGATGACGACAATGCTTTGCCCGCAGGTTTCTCAATGGTATCTGATGATTGACCAATTCCCTCAAATCGAAAAAGTTAGTTATTTTTCATAATTAATAATAAAACCGAATTGAAAAATAAAAAAAACAGAATGTATAATATTAAAGGTGGAAATAAATTTTGGCTCTTTTATATAAAAAGGCCAAGCGTTAAAAGAAGCAAAGCATAGTCAAATCGTGTGGGCTTTACAGGCAGTAACCGTTTTCCATATGCTTAAAAATCACCTTTGCAGTAAATGTTGTTCTATCAAAGTGCTTCATTTCAAGATTTCACAAAAAATGAATTTACCGAAGAATAATTGCCAAGAATGTGAATCAAAATAAGTGATAGTCACATAAAAAGATAAAATAGATTAGTCCCAATCCTAATTTCATTAGCCCCAAATAAATTTATACCAATTTTCCAACATCCAGCATGCCTACATTGTAATTTATGGTGATGACCCAGTCTATTTTGCATTCAATACTATTCTTGTTTTTCTTTAGCTATTCTTGTTTTTCTTTAGCTTGGTTTAAAAAATACTTAACAAGAAATGAATGAATGACAGAACAGATTTTGGTGGAAAATAAGAATAGAAGATATTTAGGATCTATGGCATCTTAGTCCAAATTTGAATGTTGAACCCTGGATGGTCCATTTGAAATTGTATGCTATCAAAAAAGTCTATCTAACTGACAGACTCAATCCAATTTATATAATTCCGTGTTAATAGCGTAGTCAGTTAGTACTGGTTTTAGTAATATTATCAATGTTACAAACAGTATCAGCTATTCAAATTTATTTAGCTTAAATATTTCGTGCTTAAATGGATAGGCACCAATCATACTTTCCAATAAATTTAGTGCATTTATCACACTTGTTGTGGCACTGCAGTAAATCATCATAAAATTTGGCATTTCACAAATTCCTTAAAATGAAATTCTTCCCCTCATCTAGAACACTCAGTTTTGTTTTTGTGCACAATATTACTACGTGCAGATGCATTCTTAAGAAGTTTTATCACCATTTACTACCTACAAAACGTACAGAAGTTTGTTTCTCTTCCCATTTAAAAAAAACTGTTGTCTATTTGTCTTTTTTGCCATTTATTGGTTTCTGAAACTGTAATTTAGAAGAACTAGTTGATGAAACACATTTGTTGTAACAAATTTCAAGCAAATTACGCATTTCTGTGGCATTTTTACAGAACATGACAACAACAACACACGTTTAGACGACATTTTCCCCGAGATCGGGTCGGGGGTTGCCGTTTGGCTACCTATGATGAAACCGAAATACCCCTCGACGCCATTCACATCTGTCACTCGCCTCAGTATCACGCAACCCCGCTTTCACTCTGTCCTTCTCCACCTGCTCTCTCCATCCCAATCGCGGACGACCCCTTCCTATCACTCCTATCAACCTCGAACTCATCCACCCACACGAACTCTAGCCGTAACAGCGCTCAAACATCCTTCATCCGCGATCAGCTTAACCCCTAAATAAACAAAGCTTTCCACTCTTTCAATACCACCACTCAACCCCATCCTTGCGTCCGTCCTATTAATCACACCATGAACATTTGAACGTGCCTTCCACCTTTTTCAGTGCCCTCCTTACATCACTACATCTCTTATGCACCCACTTCTGACATCCTATACACAATACCGAGTTAGCCTTCACTCTCCTGTCACATACCCCACAGGGGTCTATTTTATTTATCACTCGCTCCCCACCTTCCCCACTCACCATTACCTTCAACAACAACAACAACAACACACGTTTAGACGGCATTTTCCCCGAGATCGGGGGTTGCCGTTTGGCTACCTATGATGAAACCGAAATACCCCTCGACTCCATCCACATCTGTCACTCGCCTCAGTATCACGCAACCCCGCTTTCACCCTGTCCTTCTCCACCTGCTCTCTCCATCCCAACCGCGGACGACCCCTTCCTACCACTCCTTCAACCTCGAACTCCAACGCTCGCCTAATCCCGACCCTTTCATCCCTTCTCAACACATGTCCATACCACCGCAATCTCGATCTCCTTATCAATGTCACAATGTCCTCATTCAGTCCCATCATTGACATCAGCTCTGTACTACTCCTCCTATCCTTCACTTTAACCCCACACATCATCCTCACCATAGCTCTTTCAGCCCTCTGCAGTACACTTTCCTCCTCTCTCCTCAACACCCAAGTTTCACCACCATATATCATCGCTGCTCTCACACATGCTTTATATACCCTCCCTTTCATCTTCACTGACCATTTCTTTCCACACAATACCCCACCCAGTTCCCTAAATTTCATCCATCCCACACGAACTCTAGCCGTAACTGCGCTCAAACATCCTCCATCCGCATTCAGCTTATCCCCTAAGTAAACAAAGCTTTCCACTCTTTCAATACCATCACTCAACCCCGTCCTTGCGTCCGTCCTATTAATCACACCATGAACACATTTCTTACATTTGAACGTGCCTTCCACCTTTTTCAGTGCCTTCGTCTTTCCAATATTAACTTTTAACCCTTTCTTTTCTATAACACTTTTCCATCTGTCAAATTTTAACTGCAATTCAAGACTAAATCATCTGCATATAAAATCTCAAATAACAACCCCTCTATTATGTTTTCATACACAACATCCATCACAATTGCAAACAAAAACGGTGATAACACTGATCCTTGATGCACTCCTACCTTAACACTAAAAGCGTCCGACATCCCCCTTCCGACCCTCACCTTTGTCTTCGCCCCTTCATACAGCTGCATCACATGCAACTTACTTTTAAATGTAACTTTTTTCGTTCATCTTCAAACTTCTTTACTTCTTTATGAAAACCTTCAAAAGACTCATTGAGAAAATGCCATGAATCCAAAGTAGGGTCTGTATCAGCCCAGTGTATCAGGTACTGTTTCATGCCCTGCAATTAAAAATTAAAATATTTATATTTACAATATCCCATTTTTTACAATAAGTTAATAGTAAAAACTAAAAAATGGTGTTAAAAAGGTGAAAATGCTAGAATCCCTCAAAGAAAACAAAACTCGAGGAACAGACAATCTGCAGTCCTTGAATCCATCAAGACAGGTGAAACACTCCGTAGATATAATCTATTTGGGTTTTGCAAAAGCGTTTGAAAAGACACCACATAGATGACTAGTCAAGAAATTACACACATGTGGAATATCTGGTAATCTGCTTTAATGGATTACCAACTGGCTTAAGAACAGACGACAACAAGTGCAAATCAAAGGCATGAATATATCCTAGATTAACGTTACAAGTAGGGTTTCTCAAGGTTCTGTGTTGGGACCTCCACTATTCATTATTTATATCAACGACAGTGATATCAAAAATATCAAAGTTTGCCAATGACACGAAATGGTGTGCAAAGATCAACAATGTGGAAGATGCAGAAGTGTTAAAACAAGATTTGGCAAAATTGTGCAAATGGTCTGAAAACTGGCAAATTTTTTTTAATATAGATAAATGTAAAGTTAAGCACAAGGAAAGAAAGAATGAGGGGTTTCAATATCAAATGGAAAATCAGGAGATACGATCAACAAAGGAAGAAAAGGACCTTGGAGTCACCATTCACGCAAGCACAAAAACATCAAGACAATGTGCAATCGCAGTGGCCAAAGCATGGATAAGAAGAACAGTGGCCAGTAGGGAGAAGTTGATAATTATAAATTTGTATAAAACTTTAGTTCGCCCCCATCTGGAATACTGTGTTCAGGTGTGGAGTACAAATTTACAAAAAAAGATAAAGACATTCTGGAGAAGGTACAGCAGAGAGCAACAAAGATGATCAAAAGTCTTTAAAAAACTGAATACAAAAAGAGATTGAGAAAATGTGAAAGTGACTACTTTAGAAAGAAGATGCAGAAGAGATATGATACTGACAAACAAACTGATTACTGGAAAAGAGGATGTGCCGTTTACCAGATTTTTTCAACCAGAGGCTAGAGGAGGACTACAAAGTCATAGATACAAACTCTTTAAGAAGTCAGTTGGTCAAATCAAGCAAAGATTTTTTAGCGACATGATGATAAACACCTGAAATGAACTGAATGACGAGACAGTTTCCGTGGATCAACAAACAGTTTTCAAATCAAGATTGGAGAACTAGGATATTAGGAAAAATTAATTGGCAGTAACTCTCACACAAACACCAGTCTACTTAACCACTATAAACCCTGTTATGTTATGTTATATTCATGTTATGTTAAAAATACATATAAATATTAAATGTTGGTAATAGACCATAGTTTTTACAATATTCTATAAATTCTATTAATATGCATATTAACGCCAAACATTCAGTAGAATTTATAGAATATTGTATAAATATTAAAGTATACTTTCCTGCCTACCATGCACGATCATTACAGCAGTTACAGCACGAAAATGTGAATTTGTTTTTATAAAAACATTTCCATTGTAAATATTTTATTATTCTGTTTCAATTTATTTTGTTTTAAATGTGCCAAATTAAATGTTTATTATTCTAAGTATATGATATAATATTAACATTTTAATTTTTGTTTTTATTAATCTAAGTCCACTTTTAAGCTTATTTGTACTCTCACTTCCATGCATATCTCACAAAATTAGTTGCATACATCATAGTCAGAACAGCATACCTTTGCTGAAAACTGTCTTTCCACACAATACGTCAATTCATATCATACTATAACTATAGAAAAACATTTTGCAAACTAAATTTATAACATGTTTTCTTTATGTAAAAAGTAAACGTGCTCCCCCAACAATAGTTCTATCAAGCTGGTGCTAATAATCAAATTAAAATAGAATTTTATTTAACTTTAATATAATACATAATAGTAATACTAAACCAACATCAACAAAACAGAACAGATAAAGCTATGTTAAGACTTAATTAAGTTAAGAAGCTTCTCTGCAATCTGCCTGATTGATTTAATACTAACCCTTTTAAACCTCATTTTTAACACTTTATTAACTTTTCGGTTTTGATTATCATGGCCTTCCTTAGTATCGTCAGTAGCATTGGTGCTGCAGTCGCTGCCCTCGTCCTCTGAAACCACGACACTATCTTCTTGGTCCGGTTCCATCCGTGCCCCCATATTGGAAGTTTCATGGTTAAAATCTTCTTTTTCAATGCTTTCATTCACTTCATTTCGAGAATCATAGTCATTATCTTCCATTATTATAATTTTAGTAAATATATATAATATAAATTAAAAAACTACTCCGACGATATTCAAAACACAAAAATGGTAATCTAAATCTTAAACTTTTTTTAGCAATTTATCAGTTTAACTCATACCTAACTCACATTGCAAACATTATATTACTTAGAAGATAAACAAACGTTGAGATAAATAAAGACAAATATAGATCGATGGACAAAGAAAGCAAAAAAAGAAAACCAAACATTTACAAAAAATGCAATATCTTTGCTTAGGGGACAAAACATCATGGTTCTATACACACACACACACACACACACACACACATATATATATATATATATATATATATATATATAATCAATATATAATAATCAATATATATATATAATTATTTTTTGTTGATATAGAATATTGTAAAAATATAATTATTTATAAAGATCACTGCGTTTTCGGCATTCAATCAATCAATTAGCTAGTAAAGCACTATTTCCGCGATGTTCAACAGCGCTCCCCAATGAATTTTGAAAACAGATGAGTCTTGAGATCCGCTCTGTTTATTTAACTTCTAGTTAAGTTTCTC
This sequence comes from Helobdella robusta, assembly GCF_000326865.2. Lineage (NCBI taxonomy): Eukaryota > Metazoa > Annelida > Clitellata > Rhynchobdellida > Glossiphoniidae > Helobdella > Helobdella robusta. The sequence continues at coordinate 7,131,709 of NW_008705254.1, forward strand.
AATTTTTCTAACGAGACTTTAATCATCTTGATGAAGTTTATTAAGGTTAAATAAAAAACTTTTAATATTTGACATTTTTGACAAAACATTATTAATAACAGCTTTTTTCGGCATCAACTATCATCATCAGTGTAGTTATACAGTATTGTTCCGTCTTATGCATAGTGAGTCTTCTTAGCAACATGGAACAATAAAAGACCACCTAATGGAACAACATAACACTATTATAACAAGGGAAATTTTAGACAATAACACCTAAGTAATTTATTACAGCAGAGAATACTTCAAATTGAAGATAGCAGAATCAATTTTCATCGATAAAGGTAAACCAGCAATAAATATTCAACTAAATAATACCAATATTCTTCCAGCAAAGAAACACCTGAATAACTTTAATTCTAATTAAGTTACAATCAAATTCGCTTTAAAAACAAAGACACAAAAACGGAACAATACTATATAACTACACTGATGATGACAGTTGATGCCGAAAAGAGCTTTTCTGTGGTAATAACGTTATTAATAATGTTTTGTCAAAAATGTCAAATATTAAAAGTTTTTTATTTCACCTTAATAAACTTCATCAAGATGATAAAAGTCTCGTTAGAAAAATTGAGAAACTCAACTACAAGTTGAATATGCCAAAAACGCAGTGATCTTTATAAATAATTGTATTTATGATAGTCTAAACCCTATATATATATATATATATATATATATATATATATATATATTTAGGAACGAGGTTTTCAGAAATGCAAATTTCATTGAAATTGTTTGCCATTTTAGATAAATATGAACTCAAACAATACCGCCTCGTTGAATGTCTTATAAAGAAGTTAATTAATGCAAAATGGGCAAACAATTTCAATGAAATTTGCATATATATATATATATATATATATATAATGTATATACTCTATATATATATGGTTCTATATTATTCTATTAATAATATTATTCTATATATATGGTTGTATGCATATATTTATATATTATTGATAAAAATCATAGCATGTTCCACTTTAGTTAGCTTCTTGTTTAATTTGTTTAATCGAAAAATTAAACAGGAAGCTAACTAACGCGGAACATGCTGTGATATTCATCTATAATCGCATTTCTGACAATCTTTATCCTATATATAGCTTGCCGAATAAGGTTTTAGATAACACAACTCAATTATTGTAACCAAGAAACGCAAATAGAGGTGTCGCGACCAATAGGTAAGAACGGATGTGAGACTCCGTCCTGCACATGCTAACGAAGGCCTGTCCATCCGGTACAGGTGCAGACAGTCTACCAGCATGGTTTCTACAAATCATCGCTCCATTCATCTCCAGCACCTTAAGTTCACTCTATAATCACTTCTTAATGCATTCATTCATCCCATCACAATGGAAATCCAGCACATTTCATCCAATTCCTAAACAAAATACCCGTCATCACCAATAGATTATCGCCTAATATCTATCACCCCCATACATTCACGTATTGTAGAAAAAAAATTCATCGTTAGGTCATTCATCTATCCATGTTTCAACCATCCATCCATCAAACCACTATTACAAGATCAGTTTGCATTTTGTCCTACAGGTTCATCTACATCCGCCATCATCTCTCTTACTTCCACGATATCATCTTTTCTTAAAAATAATAATAATGTTCATCTTATTGCTCTCGACTTTTCTAAAGCTTTTGACATATATTACCATAGATAATATCGCTTCTCAATCACTTCTTTCAAATAAATTAGCCTCTCTTCCTTTACCTGACAACATTTACAATATCATAATAAATTTTCTATCTAATAGGAGTCATTGTACTTTCTTTAGCTCTACTCTTTCATCTACTCTACCTAAGGTAGATGGTCCAAGGACAGAACCTTGAACTACGCTAGAATTAATAGGTAGAATAGATGAAAAAGTAGAACTAAAAAAATAGACTGACTCCTATCAGATAGAAAATTTATTATGATATTGTAAATGTTGTCAGGTAGTGGAAGAGATGTGAGAAGTGATTGAGAGTGTCAAAAGCTTTAGAGAAGTCGAGAGCAATAAGATGAACATAATTATTATTTTTAAAGAAAGATGTTATTGTGGAAGTAAGAGAGATGATGGCGGATGTAGATGAACCTGTAGGGCAAAATGCAAACTGATCTTGTAATAGTGGTTTGTGAGAGTATAGGGGTGATAGATAAGGGGCGATAATTTTTTGGTGATGACGGGTATTTTGTTTTAGGAATTGAATGGATTGTGCTGGATTTCCATTGTGATGGGATGAATGAGTGTATTAAGCAGTGATTGTAGAGTGAACATAAGGTGCTGGAGATGAATGAAGCGATGATTTGTAGAAACCATGCTGGTAGACTGTCTGGACTGTACCGGATGGGCAAGTCTTCGTTAACATGTGCAGGACGGAGTATGGGGTAAATTGATGATGTTGACGACTATTGATTGTTGTTGCTTTTGTTGGTGGAATTTTGTAGGATGGGTCGGTTGACATGGAAGCTAAGTGGGTGTTGAGTGTGTTGGCATCAATATGCTGTACGGTTAATGTGTTGAGTGATTTCTCAGAGCCTCTAATCTTATTGACTTGTTCCCACATGGCTTTGCTTCCACGCTTACTATTAGTGAAAGTTTAAGAGCCATCATAAGCCCACAACATTTCAAGTCAAAATTCCGTGCTTTTTTATTGACACTGGATCTCGACTCCACCACCTAATACTATATTAAGAATACGTTAGAACAAATGATGCGGATGAATGGTCTTTATGAATGGTTAAACATTTATATGTTTATATATGTACTGAGCGAACATTTACATATTTATATGTCTATATATGGATAACACAAACATTTACTTATTTATCTTCAATTATCTTTTTGCTTCAGTTATTTTCCTTATTTTATTTCATTAACTATTCTTATATATACCTGCGGTGGCCACCACAAGACATAAAGTCTTATTCGGTCTCCGCATATTCAGTTATTAAACCTCCTAAGGGCATTCCATTATCAAATTATATATTTTCATCTTCATAGTTGGTTGATTCATTGAATTATTAACTATTATTTTTAGCTAGCCAAATACACATCTTATGAGTTTTAATATTTTTCTATTGATATTTGAGAACATTTTCCACGGTTTTTTTTTATTGATTTGTCATTGTCATTTTAGCAACTTGTCATCAATTGTCATTTATCTAACAAATCACAGTCATTTCCTATATGTCTTCCTTATCCATTCATGACTGGGTTTAAAATATATGAGTTTAAAATGAAAATTACTTGTGTCAAATGTGTCAAACATCATTCATTAAACATTGACGTCTGCAATTTCAAGTTTCTTATTATTATATCCCAACTACTCTGCTTCTATTCTTCTATTAATAACCAATAGTTTATGTATTCTCTTAATCTTAGTTAATTAGCACGTTATTAACTGTTTACTTTGTTGTGAATAAATAAATATCCGTCATAACAATGCGCTGTTTATTCTTGTACGAAAAAATTATTATAAATTTAAAACTGAGGTCATGTCAAGTTTAACGACGCTGTGACTGAACTTGGAGCCGTTGTAATGCTATAAGAGAGAGGCCTGTCAAGCACGACGATTTTAAATCAACGCGGCTGTATGAAACCAGAAAAAAGATACTAAATATGTTGAAATATTTGGGAATATAGATTCCAACTTCAACTAATAATTTTCATTTATCAGTTTTATGGGATGAAGGTTTTCACTTTGTGTGCTCTCTGAATAAATTGACTTCAGTCATTTCACTTCTTCACTAAAATCCCTGCTTACATCATTGCATATTTTTTGCAAAAATTAGAACATTTCTTTTTCAGATCAGTTTCTCCGATTTTTGGAGAAACTTGAAAAAATTGAAAAAATTAATATTCCTAGCTACCTATTGGAAAACGTCCCGTTAAATAAGATATTACACCATCAGTGAGTTTATAGAAATCGTTTACTTTAAAATCATCATCCACTTTATCTCGTGCACTCTTATGGCATATGTTCATATTAATCTTAAAAAGTTATTTAATTTTATATTAGTAGAGCTGAAGACGAAAGGTTCAACCGAAGTTTGACGTGTCACTTACTCTCTAGTCGTGTGACTCGTTCAAAAAATTCTGTTAATTTCAGCATAAGATAGTACTGAGTGAGATGGTAATTTTATTATGCGCCTACAATATTGTTTTGAAAATACCATATAAAAATAATAAAATAAGACCAAGTACGACAATCTATATTTTACTGATGCCTGAGGTTGGTCGGATTGAAAATTCTAACGACTAAAAACTAACAATCTTCAATAATAAATAAAAACACCACGAGCTAACGAAGTGATTTCTGTGGGCTATATAAGAAACTGCGATAACTATTCCGGTAAGGTGCCGGTAAGGTGTTCGGGCTGCTGATGAGTCCCCGGTAGGAACGAAACACGTGTCCACCCTACCCAAACAGATACTATTTTCTTCTCCCGCTCACTGCTCTTTTTGGTTCGGTGTTCTCAAACATTAGCGCAACCGCAACAGGTTTAACCTGATTGTAATTAAGTCCAGCATAACAAACATAAATATTTGAATAATAGCTACACGTTTTCTAATGATAATATTTTCAAAAGTTAAAACTCGCTGGACCACTAAGCATTTGTCCCCCTTTCGGCGATGCTGCACCAAGGCAAATCAATTATAAAAGCGAAAAAATTAGAAGATAAAATTGAACAAAACAAATAAGAATATATATAATAGTAGATATATAATAGTAGGACAATCACAATTATATCAATGTAATATATTTGAAAATAAATAATTAAAAACCAAAAAAGTGAAAGTATGAGCTGCAGAATCGTCAAATAAGAGAAAACCAGAAACCTAAATAAGATATTAGCATTCCGTGAAACGCACCCGAAATCGTTACTCGCCCGACCACAGCGTGACCAGCCACCTACGTCCTCTAATAGTCAGCTAAAACACGACGATTTAATCGAGATCTTTCTCAATCTTTATAACTAATCTGGGTTTCTGGTTCACTTATATTACAATTTCGAAGTAAATAATAAAGATAGATTGGGCTCAATGATAACGTTGGTTGCAAGAATATTAATAAATTGAATTAGTTAAATTTGAGAAACAATTAAACTGACGATTTAATTACTACTGTAAATAAAACGCATTTTGAATTAATTAAATTTGAGTGAAAATTAAACTGACATCTAAATTACTACTGCATTTTACCAACGGTTAGAAGGATACCAACAGTTATCGGCTCGCGATCATCGAATGATTTGAAAATTACTGCAGGCAAAAATTTTCTGGCAAGAAAATCCTTCGCGTTAGCAATGTGACAAAATACTCAGCTTACGCCATCACTGAACACCTCAAAACGATTGATGTCGTTGCCAGCAATCCAGCACTAATGAAGAAGGCAAAGTTAAATTCCAAAAATTCATAAAAATTGCCATGAAAAATAGAACAGAAAACCAGAAAAGCGTAGGTGTCTGACTTTAGATAAAAAAGTGGCCAAACGTCATATACAGATTCCTTCAAATTTTTTCATACATAGCCTTATAAAGCAAAAACAAGGTCGATTACTTTTAAACTCGAACGAAATCGACATAAAAATTTTGAATGTAACACAATAATCACCACAATATGGCTTCAACTATCTTTCTATTGTTGGCAATCCTAACTCTTCAAACCAAAAAAATATGATAAAAAAACTCGATCACCCAATGGCCTATCAACTGCAACCAAGAAGTAATCTTTTATATACAAGCAAATATCTGAAAAACAAATGTCATAACATTTTGTTGAAAAAATTATTATAACTAAGCTATCTGAATGTTTTTAACTCAAATTCCATGAGTGTTGTAACAAGGTCACAGGTTAAACTTTTTCAAAATATTCCTTGCTTTTCATAGGATCAGGCTTGATAGTAGCAGCTCCAGGTTTCCAATTGGCAGGGCACACTAAATAAAAAATGTTCAATTATATATTATATTTTGTGCAAACAGAAGACTTGAAAATTGTCACCTTCTCCATGTTTTTCAACAAATTGGAAAGCCTGCACCAGTCTAAGAGTTTCATCAACTGACCTACCAACAGGCAAATCATTAACTGTGATTTGCCTGAGATTTTGGTGGCCATCAATAATGAACAGTCCCCTGAAATAAAAAATAAATTGAAATGATCATCAACATAAATAAAAGTTGAAAAAAAATTAATGTTAATTCCAGAAACCTGAAATCTACTCCAGATTCTTCATTGTAAACACAATATGCTTTTGAAATGTTTCTGTTAAGGTCAGACAATAATGGAATGTTCAGTCCACCAAGTCCACCTTTTTTACGATCAGTCTGAATCCTAAAGTTTACAAAAATTCAGAACACTTAATTAAATTTATTTAATTAATAAAATAAGCATTAGATATCACTAAAAATAAAAAATTAACTCACCAAGCTAGATGAGTGAACTGACTATCAATTGAGCATGCAATAACCTCAGCACCAATTGCTTTGAATTCACTAACACGATCAGAAAAAGCAATGATTTCCGTTGGGCAAACAAAAGTAAAATCAAGAGGGTAAAAAAACAAAACAACGTATTTTCCTCTGTAATCAGAAAGAGATATTTGCTTGAACTGACCATCAACCACAGCTGTTCCAGAAAATTGGGGAGCAGGCCCAGCCAACTTCAGACCACATTGAACTGACATACCTGCTGCAGAAATTAAAATTTATAATTAATTAGAAACCTTTCAATTTTTTAATATTTCTTTACTTACTTTTACTTACGTTTACACTCCTTTACTACTATTTTTATTTTTTTGAATAGCTAAATTTAATTTAAAATTTTTGCGCGATAAATGAAGTCAAATTAAAATTAATTTAATCACAATGAATAATATAATAAGTTTAAAATTTTTCTTAATGCGCAACATGAACATGGCCACCAACAGCAATCCGTCCGCCTTATATCTCATTCATATCCATCTCGGATTAAACAGAAATGCAACAGCTTTGTTAGTACGAACTCAGCTCAATCCGAGAATACGAAAAAATTTGAACAGACATACCTGATTTTTATATTTTCTGATAATATACGACGGACTGCACAAAGAACGACACGTCACAGAGAAAAAACGAACACGGACGGACGACCCGATGTGATACAATAGTTCAATGTATCCTTTAAAGTGGTGGATGCGTTTTTAATTTTCTGAACTAATTCTATTTGCTTTACTCAAATACTTATTCTCTATTGCTCCACTTGTTTATAGAGTTACTGATTACAATATACATATGAAATTATTCAACAATTATTTGTGTTGTCCTGGAAATTTTTAATTCAATGTGTCTTTGTATGTATTGTATATATTATATACTTATATATATATATATATATATATATATATATATATATATATATATATATATATATATATATATATATATATATATATATATATATATATATATATATATATATTATATATATATATATATATATATATATATATATATATATATATATATATATATATATATATATATATATATATATATATATATATATATATATATATATATACTAGATTACCCGGCAGACTTCGCACTGCCTGCCTTAATCGATAAATAAGACCTAATCTTTTGTATAAAATAATTTTAAAAGAAACAAAACGAATCCGTATTTTAAAAAAAAGCACATCTTAAATGAAACATGAAGTTTTATTATTATTTTCTACACATCATATTACTTAATTACAAAATAGAGTTTTCATAAAATACTGGATATTTATAATGTTCAAATTTGATATTGACAGACACACACTGCTATGAAACAGTTTGTTAATTAATTTAAAGCTTTCTCATAAACTATAATAGTTGATTTCTTCTGTAAATAAAGTTTAATAACTGTTTGGAATATTTTATTCAATCGAGGATTTGAACCCGTAAATCGGTTACGATAGCGAGTATTATAACATTGGTGTCAGAAGTGAGATCTTCGACCAGCGAATTACTACTCGTAGAAAAAGAACACGATGTCAAAACTGTGTGGGTTGAACGTAGTTCAACTACGAGAAGAACTACAGAAACGAAGCCTGGTCACAAGTTGCAACAAAGAAGTACTAGTAGCACGTCTGAGAGAAGCTCTCATTGACGAAGGTAAGGACCCAGACGAATTCAAGTTTGATGGTGCTGACGAAGACAATGAAATTGGCACAGGCACGTTTACAACCGCTAAAATGATGGAACTTCTGCTTAGTATGTCAACTGAAATAAAACAACAGATCAAGGAACAGTCCGAACGACAGACAGAGGAGTTAAAACAGATCAAAGAACAGTCCGAACGACAGTCCGATCGACAGACAGAAGAGTTAAAACAACAGATCAAGGAACAGTCCGAACGACAGACAGAGGAGTTAAAACAGATCAAGGACCAGGTAAAACACGTAAAATTGGAAGTGGCAGAACAGATTGAAGAACAGTCAACAAGAATAGAAATGATCGAACAGAAACTTGATCGTCAGACCGTTGAGGTAGATCACAAGATAGACAAATTGAAGCGAGAATTGGAGCAATCCAAAAAAATGGCCATGCCGTTAGATCACGCATCCGGAAGAAATTTGAAGGTACCAGCATTTGACGGAGAGATGTCCTGGAACGTTTATAAAACCCAGTTCGAAGCAGCGGCAACTAGTAACTGTTGGAACGGAAAAGAACGAGCAACAGCACTGATACTGGCCCTGCGAGGTTCAGCAGCAGAGGTTCTTCAGACGATTCCGGCGGAGAACCACTTCAACTATGAAGTTCTGGTTAGCGCGTTGGATTTACGTTATGGTGAAGAACACATGAAGCAGATTTATCGGTCTCAACTTAGAAACAGAACGCAACGATCTGGCGAATCCATTCAGCAGCTGGCAAAAGATATCGAACGGTTGACATTGCTGTCGTATCCGACATCAGACCCCGAGCATAGAGACGAAACTGCCCTGGATACGTTTATCAAAGCCCTTCGTGATTCGGAACTCAAGCAATCCCTTCTCTTGTCAGATAAACGAAAACTCAAGGATGCCGTTGCGCACAGTCTCACTTTTGAATCAGCAAAGCAAGCATCAAAATGTGACGTACGTCTACGCCAAGTACATGAAGAATGCTCAGCTACCGGAGGAACAGCACCAGTCTATGGAAAGATTCTCCGTACTGTTCAGCTAGGCGACTTGTTATTCGAAGATTCATTTTTAGTCGGGGATATCATCGACGAATGCATAATAGGTGTCAACTTTCTGACAAAATATGGGTTCAAAATTGACTTAAAACAACGCATTCTTAGATGGAGAAATACAGAAGTGATAATGGGGGATAGCGACGAAAAATGCATTCGAGTAACAGTCGATTGTGACATGGAACTACCTCAATCATCTGAAAACATCGTATGGGGCAAGTTGAATTGCGATCCTGGTGGCCACCAGTTCTATTTGATGGAGCCAACCTCAACGACAAATGTACAGAACGCGGTCATTGGAAAATGCCTGGTAGAAGCGAACAAAAATGGTCTTATTCCTGTCAGAATAATGAATACCGCTAAACACACTATTAAAATTAAAAAAGGCGAGGAAATAGGTAATTGCCAATCAATAAATTTGGTGAAATCATTAGATGTGGAGCAACAGGAAAAAGTTCTACCAACTGACAAAGATAGACTCAAAGAACTTACCAAAAATCTACTAGATGAACTTAATTTGTATCAAGAAGACCGTCTAAAAGCCAAGGCGTTGATTGCTGATTTTGCAGACGTGTTTTCAACCGGTGACAATGACCAAGGTAAAACAGCTCTGGTAACTCACCGAATTGATACTCAGGATTCGAAACCGATCCGACAAGTACCACGACGTCTTCCTCTAGCAAAACAAACAGAAGTAAACGAAATGATAACGACAATGCAGAATCAAGGCGTCAACGAACCGTCATCAAGTCCCTGGATTTCGCCAGTTGTTTTGGTAAAGAAGAAGGACGGCACTACCCTTTTTTGCGTTGATTATAGGAAGTTAAATGATGTGACTAAAAAGGACAGCTATCCGTTATCGAGGATTGATGACATAATGGACACCCTATCTGGCTCAAGTTGGTTCTCTACGCTTGATTTGAAAAGCGGATACTGGCAGGTAGAAATCGACAAGAACGATCGCGAAAAGACAGCGTTTTCTATCGGATCGGGGTTGTGGCAATTCACCGTCATGCCATTTGGATTGTGCAATGCTCCAGCTACATTCGAGCGACTGATGGAATGTGTATTGTAAGGTCTTAACTGGAAAACCTGTCTTGTCTATTTAGACGACATAATTGTTCTAGGAAGAACATTTGATCAACACGTCGAAAACTTACGGGAGATCTTCACAAGACTTCGGGTGGCAAATTTAAAGCTGAACGTTAAAAAGTGCAGGTTATTTTCTAAAGAAGTTAACTATTTGGGACATGTAGTATCTTCAGATGGAGTTCGAACCGATCCAAGCAAGATAGAAATTGTGAAAGACTGGCCAACTCCAAAGGATAAAAATGAATTGCGCAGTTTTCTGGGATTGGCAACGTACTATCGACGTTTTGTAAAGGATTTTGCAAAAGTTGCCAGACCTCTCCACCAACTTACCGAGAAGGACCGAGTTTTCAACTGGAATACCCTATGCGACTCAGCATTTGAAAAGTTAAAAGTTGAACTATGTGATGCTCCTTTGCTAGCATATCCAGTTCGTGGCAAGACGTTCGTGTTAGATACTGATGCAAGTAACCACGGAATCGGAGCCGTTTTGTCACAGCATATAGACGGAGAAGAAAAGGTGCTAGCGTATTATAGCAGAGGATTCACAAAACCCGAACGAAACTATTGTGTGACCAGGAAGGAGTTACTAGCAATAGTCAATGCAACAAAACACTTCCACAAGTACCTTTATGGACAGAAATTTCTTCTCCGAACTGATCATGCACCGTTAAGATGGCTCCTCAACTTCAAGGATCTTGAAGGACAGATGGCCCGATGGTTGGAGCGTTTACAAATGTACGACTTCGAGATCGTGCACCGCAAAGGAACAACTCATAGTAATGCTGATGCTTTCTCACGTCGACCATGTTTACCAGGATGCAAATACTGCTGTCGTCACGAGGAGAAGATACAATCGGAAGACATAAGAGCAACAACAATATCAGCGGATGACGGTTGGACACCGACGGATCTTGCTGATGCACAGTTTGCGGATGAGGACCTACAACATCTGATTACATGGAAGAAGGAGGGCAAGCGACCGGACTGGCAAAGCATCTCAGAATATAGTGCCGTGTTAAAGGGTTATTGGGCTCAGTGGGACTCTTTGTATTTGGAAGGGGATTTGCTGAAACGAAAATGGGAATCAGCTGATGGATCAAAACACCGCATGCAAGTTGTAATACCAAGAAGTAGAACGACCAAAATCCTTGATGAAATGCATGGCGGCCCTTCTGGTGGACATTTAGGAGTGAACAAGACCCTTGACAAAATACGAGAAGGATTCTACTGGCTTAGAAAAGATGTAGAGAGCTGGTGTCGAAAATGTAACACATGCGCTTCAGTCAAAGGACCCAAAAGAAGGCTAAAAGGAGCAATGCAAATCTACAATGTTGGTGTCCCCTTTGAACGGATTGCTATAGATATTGCTGGACCCTTTCCGGTATCAAATTATGGAAACCGTTACATTCTGGTTGTAGCGGACTATTTCAGCAAATGGCCTGAGGTGTTTCCAATACCCAACCAAGAAGCATGTACCGTCGCTGAGGAAATTGTACTCAATTGGATTAGTCGATATGGTGTCCCATTGGAACTCCACTCAGATCAAGGTCGAAATTTTGAGTCACAACTGTTTGGTGAAATGTGCAAGCTGCTGGGTATAAACAAAACTCGAACGACACCTCTTCACCCACAGTCTGACGGTATGGTGGAACGATTCAACCAGACCCTGATTGAACATCTGGCTAAAGTAGTCGACGAAAATCAACGGGATTGGGATCGTCATAAACCATTGTTTCTTATGGCATACCGGAGTGCTATCCACACAACTACTGGAGAAACGCCATCAAGAGTTCTGTTTGGGACTACCTTAAGAACTCCAGCTGATGTGAAATATGGCGTACCACCTGAACCACACCAACCATTAACAGAATACGTGGATCATCTTTGACAGCGATTAAACCATATCCACCGTTACGTACGCCTTAAAATTATGAAAAACACGGAGGCGGCCAAAACCAGATACGACTTGAAAGGAAGCAGTAGCGGTTTTGCTGTCGACGAGTTAGTTTGGCTGTACAACCCACAGCGGAAGAAAGGACGTTCTCCAAAGCTCCAGCGAGGGTGGGAAGGACCTTATCAAGTCATCACCCGCTTGAATGACGTCGTCTACCGTATTCAGGAATATCGGAAGCCGAGAGCAAGAATGAAGATCGTTCATTTGGATAGACTGGCTCGGTACCATGCGGACACCGGAACGAAAGCTGTTCGGGACGAACAGAACTAAGAAGGGGGTAATGTTATAACCGTGCTACCGAACGCACTAGATTCTAGCGTATTCTAGAATGTTCTAGTGACTGGAACGTTCTAGAGTATACTGGAATCGGACCATCTGGAAGAATCTAGAAACGACGCTTGCGAAGAGTATATAAGCGCACGTCGCAAGAGATATTCGTGATTAGTGATATTCGTGATTAGTGATATTCGTGATTAGTGATATTCGTGATTAGTGATATTCGTGATTAGTGATATTCGTGATTAGTGATATTCGTGATTAGTGATATTCGTGATTAGTGATATTCGTGATTAGTGATATTCGTGATTAGTGATATTCGTGATTAGTGAAATTCGTGATTTTGTGAATAGCGATTCGGTGAATTATTTAAAGCGATATTTGATTTGTTTGTTGACGTTGTCATAGCGATCGATTTTGAACGATTTAAAAGTTAATTGTTGCGTTAGTTTGAACTTACTGGAAATAAACGATTAGTTGATTTCTTCTGTAAATAAAGTTTAATAACTAATAATAGTTGATTTCTTCTGTAAATAAAGTTTAATAACTGTTTGGAATATTTTATTCAATCGAGGATTTGAACCCGTCGCATCGTAAATCGGTTACGATAGCGAGTATTATAACAATACTATGAATAGTATTAGTAATGTTGGATTGCCCTGTCTGTTTCCAATGTCTGCCTTTATCTTGCCTGCCTTTCAGTACTTTAACCAGCTTTTTTGATGTTCCAATACTTTCTAATGTTGCCCACAAACCTTCAAGCTAGACAGAATCAAACGCTTCCTTAAAATCAACAAAGCAATGTTAAATTGTCTGACCGCTACTTTTTGCATCTTCCATCAGCCGTCTCAACATCAGAATTTGTTGGATCGTGCTTATGTCCTTTCTGAAACCTGCTTGTTCTTCATGCAGATGTTGCTCTATGATCTTTTCCAGTCGTTCTTTTATGATGGTCAGTATGATCTTGCATATGTGCAAAATTAGTGCAATTGATCTGTAATTATTACAGTCTTTTTAGTTTCTTTTTTTTGGCAGCATAACCAGAACTGACTTGCACCATTCTTCTGGCCACTTTCCACTTTCCCAAATTTCTTGATAGATTGTGTGAATTTCTTTACACACGACTTGTCCTCCTGCTCTTATCAGTTCTATCGTAATACCATCCTTCCCTGTACTTTTGTTGTTCTTCATTTTACTCATTGCTCTTGTAATTTCTTCCCCCGTTATTTCACTTTAATTCTTCATTGATTATTTTTCTGCTTTTCAAAATTTCAAGCGTTTCTTTTTTGTATGTGTTTTTGTCTGTGAATAAGTCTTTAATATATTCAGTCCATCTATCCTTAATCTTTTTACTTTCTGTTAGGATAATTCCGTTTTTATCTTTAATAATCCTTGACATATTTTTCTGTTTTCCTTTTAACTGTTTAATCAGCTGGTACGCCTCTCTTGTCTTGTTTTGCCCAATCATCTTTTTTATCTTTTCACTTATACCATTAATCCTTCTCTTTTTATCTGCTCAAGCACTCTTTTTTATTTTTTGGCAGACTTCTTTTTATTTCATCTTATTTTCTTCACTCTGCCTTTTTGTCATTTTCAATTTTCTTCTTTCTTCTGTAAGGTTTCTTGTTTCATCGCTTATTCACGGTTTTATTTTGTTTGTTTTAATTTTACAACTTTCACCTGCTGCTTGAGAATTTTTTCTAGGTTGCTAATTCTTGTTTTCATATCGTAATTGGCTGCTGAGTCCAATTCATATTCATTTTATTTTTTATATCCTCCATCTTCTGCTTTATCGTTTCTGTGTTGTATCTCACTTTCCTAATGCTTTCTCCCATTTTAAGCATTTGTTTTATCTTCAAGGTGACGTTGCTTAAGACAAGGCGATGATCTGATCCAATTTCTGCACTTGGGAAAGCTCTACATTGGGTGGCAACTTTCATCCATTTCTGTTCTATCAGTATTAAATTTATGTTCATTGTTTTTCCGCCTGGTGACTCCCATGTACATTTGTTGTTGTTTTGCCTTTTTATGTTTGTGACAAACAATCGTCGTTCCTTCACAAACTCTAGTAAACTTTCCCCTCTATAATTTCTATATCCTATACCGTATTTTCCCATTACTTCTTTAAATTTTAGCATTTCAGTCCCTAACAATGATCTTGGAGCCGGGGCCGGATTTTAGTTACCATTTTACATAAGTTAGAAAAAATACTCACATTTACGGTTATCTACATGTTGAACATCAAAAAATAACACCAAGCAAATAGTTATTTAATTCAAATATATGAATAAGTTGTGATACGCCAAATTCTGTACACAAAGATCAGCTTATAATTTATGCATATTTGCATAACCCAAGTTAAAGCACAAAGAAAATTGTCCAAGCTCACCGCACAATTAGTGATGTAATTGTGTCATGTTTACCTAGCCTAACCTTTAACATACCATGTTCTTAAAATTATGTGCTTATGTATCTCTCTCTCTCTCTCTCTCTCCCTCTCTCTAAATATATATATATATATATCTTTATATATATATATATATATTATGTAGCTATATGATCCGTCATGTGCAATTATCAATATATAGTATATACACGTGCACAAGTTCTTTTACACAAAGATCAGCTTATAATTTATGCATAACCCATGTTATAGCATAAAGAAAATTGTCCAGATCACCTCACAATTAGTGATGTTGTTATTATGTGTCATGTATGCCTTTAGCTTAGCTTTAGCCATTAACTTATTAACATAAAATTAATTGAATTCAGTAAAATTTTTTTTCTATTTCTAACATTTTTAAAAGTTGATAGACGCTTAAATCCGGCCCTAAATCCGGCCATCAAATCCGGCCGGGGCCGAATTCGACCGGATTTGAAAAAAAGCCGGATTTTGGCCGGAGCCGGGGCCGAACTTCGGTGCATCCTTAATATATAGTATATATAGTATATACCAGAACAGCAACGACACGCATCTTAAAATTGCAGAAGCAGTCCTAATCGACATCAATAAACCAAAAATAAATATACAACAAAAAATGACAACCTCACTTCCAACCCGGCGCTTAACCAACAATGAAACCAAAGAAGTAATAAAAACTAGCAATGTAAATAGTGACAAAGAAGAATATGATGCTATCGATGAAGAAAATGAGACCAAAGAAGATGACCAGCCAATAAAGAAACCTGACACCTAATTTCCATCTAAGTTCATTTTGACAAAGTCAATATTTTCCTATATAAACGTCAAAAAACACTGATGATGATTCATTCAGAATCGAAATATGGCTCTATTTGCAGCATGAATTCGGAAAATAAGTTTATTTTGAATTTTAATAAACTAAACGTTCACCAAAAAACTTTAGTGAGAAAAATTGAAAAATTGAAAAAACGAACTACAAACATATTAACGCCAAACATTCGGTAGAATTTATAGAATATTGTAAAAATTATGGTGTATAACTAACATATTTATATATATATATATATATATATATATATATATATATATATATATATATATATATATATATATATATGATTAAGACTGCCAGAAATGCAAATTGCAAATATTGATAAAAATCACAGCTTTTTCTGCGTTAGTTAACTTCCAATTTAACTTTTGAATCATTTTTAAGTTGGAGTAGTATACTAGTAGTTTAATACTATCGTTTTTGTTGGTTGATTGGACGTTATATTTTGTGATTTTTTTCATGATTTTTTCATCCAGTTCATAGACGTTGACATGAGATTCTTTTAATATATTACTTTGTTAATTTTGTTACTATTGTTGGTTGCATTGTTGTTGTTGCTGATTTTTTGTTCTTTGCGTTCTATTATTTTCTGGATTAAAGAATTTTTATATCCATTATTAATGAGTAGTTTAGTGATTCTGATATATATATATAAATATATATATATATATATATATATATATATATATATATATATATATTCCAATAATACCTCTTGCGACTGAATGGGTTCTTAAACCTTATAACAACGAGATGTTGTTCTTACCTATTGGTCGCGACACCTCAATTTGAGTTTCTTGGTTACAATAATTGAGTTGTGTTATCTTAAACCTTATTTGGCAGGCTATCTGGCCTATGACGGGTAATGGTTAACCAATAATATATATATATATATATATATATATATATCCGAGCCCACACGAACTTTATCTGTTATAAAAAGCAAGAGCAGAACAAGATAGAAATTTCAATGAGCTGAGATGGTTGATGGTGCTGTAAACCAGGCTCTTGTGTGAATTCTTGTGGTAAAAATGTATATATTCCTGAGACCCAGTTTTTCTTTTGCTGTGAGTCGAAATTGGGCCCGAAATAGCCATATTTTGAAGGCATATATGGCTATGGCCATCCATCTAGCACGATAAAGTCCAGTTGGTTGTTTAAATGACAAACTTTTTGCTGGAATTCATTCAAGATAAATAATGACTAAGTCAAGTAGCTTTCGGTAATCTTCACGAGATTGAAAAGTTATATGGTGCAGAAACATGGCCAATGACAACCAAACTGGAACAACAACTTCAACGAACCGACATGAAAATGCTCCGATGGATGCAACGAATTAGTCTGAAGGACCACACAAATCTACCAAAATCCTGCGTTGTGCTGGTTTAGATGATATAAAAGACGAATGCCGGCAACACCGTCTGCGGTGGTTTGGTCATGTCAAACGAAGTGGAAACAGTGCCATAACTTTTCTTGCAGATGTTGAAGTACCTGGCACACGTCCCAAAGGCCGTCCAAAGAAGTCCTGGTCGCAAACAATCGAACAAGACATGAAAGCTCTAAATTTAAATGAAATGGAAACAACTGATCGTCTAATTTGGCACGAAAAAGTTGATGGCAAAGAAAACAACGTCCTACCTAGGGAAAATATATATATATATATATATTTTTGTGCAAATTCGATAATTTCTTCAGCAATGTCAACAACGTTCAAAGCAGTTGTGAAGCACTCATTTGGTCTTTCAACAAGTCCAGACATTGAAATTTTTAAGCGATTTAAAGAACATTGTTCACCCATTGATAAATCAACATTTTGGACTGTTCTAACAGATGAGTATAGAAGCGGTTTGGTCTAATATATATATATATATATATATATATATATATATATATATATATATATATATACACACACACAATTATTATTTATAAAGATCACTGCCTTTTCGGCATTATTCAACTTGTAGTTGAGTTTCTCAATTTTTCTAACGAGACTTATCATCCTGATATAGTTTATTAAGGTTAAATAAAAAAACTTTTAATATTTGATATTTTTGACAAAACATTATTAATAACATTAAAACTACAGAAAAACTCTTTTCGGCATCAACTGCCATCATCAGTGTAGTTATTAATACACTAGTAGTTAGTAGTTATTATTGTAGTAGTGTTCCGTCTTTTCATCAAATCTACAGAAATCTTGCGTCGTGCTGGTTTAGATGATATAAAGGACGAATGCCGGCAACACCGTCTGCGGTGGTTTGGTTCATGTCAAATGAAGTGGAAACAGTGCCATAACTTCTCTTGCAGATGTTGAAGTACCTGGCACACGTCCAAAAAAGTCCTGGTCGCAAACAATCGAGCAAGACATGAAATCTCTAAATTTAAATGAAATGGATACAACTGATCGTCTAATTTGGCGCAAAAAGTTGATGGCAAAGAAAACAACGTCCTACCTAGGGAAACCGGGTCTCTGGACGCAAAACGAAGATTGATTGATTGATTGATTGATTGATTGATTGTGTCTTTGTTTTTACAGCGACTTTGATTGTAACTTAATTGGAATTAAAGTTAACCATGGGTATTTTTGTTGGAAGAATATTGGTATTATTTAGTTGAATATTTATTGCTGGTTTACGTTTATTGGTGAAAATTGATTCTACTATCTTTAATTTGAAGTATTCTCTGTTGTAATAAATTGCTTTGGTGTTATTGTCTAAAATTTCTTTTATTATAATAGTGTTGTGTTGTTCCACTGGTGGTCTTTTATTGCTCCATGTTGCTTATGCATAGTGAGTCTTCTCGTTAATGTTGTTGTAGTCATTCCGATGTATTCAGAATTTTGATGCACGCACTTACAAATTTTAAATGTGAATGAATAAATCAAATGACTACTTTTCTTGTCCGAGGAAGGTTCAATGTTGGAAATGTTTTTTATTATTAGAGATGATGGTTTCCTGTTCGTGTAGTAAATTCTTAATTTGATTGAGCTGTTTGAATCTATGACTTTAACAATGTTATTTACTATCTTTTTCATTATTTTTCATTTGTTAAAAGTCTCGTTAAAAAAATTGAGAAACTCTACTACAAGTTGAATAATCCCGAAAAATAATTGTATTTATGATAGTATATGTATTGTATATATATATATATATATACACACACATATATATATATATACATATTATTTATGAAAATCACAGCATTGCATTATTAATTCTAACAATAAACATTCTATATTTTGTTATAAGGTATTGATATCACTTGCAATGTCGGCTCACAGTTTTGTACATCAATATAGACCTTTTGAAAGTTTTACATTGGAAAATTTATTTATGTTATGACAATGGTAATTTTCTGTCTCGGTTTGTCACAAGTTTGTTTGAAATGGTTTTTGCAGCTTAGGAATGTTCTGAGTGGATTCAATTATTTATTGGTAATATGTGTTATATGCATGCAACTCTTTAAGCAATTATTTGTATTTATGAAATTAAATGCTTTGCATGTACTGTACACTACATATCTGAAACATATGTTTGTATAGGTTTTGAATATGCTTGAATGTTTATGTATGAGGGTTAGGATTTATAAATTTGTGAATGTATATTAAATGTGAAAATTTATTTCACTGGGTATTTATATAAGAGCGACTGTGAATGGATGTTTAGTAAATGTGTGTGTGTTTGAATGGGTGCAAATGCAACACAATGTATAAATGATAATATTGAGTGTATCAAGAATTAATTTTATTGGAATTATAGACAATTACTTAATGTTCTTTTTTTATACTAATATTATTTGTATGGCGAAGTGGCTGTGATTTATGGGTCTCTCGGATATCTCTTACAAATATTCCGAGTCTATTATTTAATTTTTTAAGCTCAAAAATATATTACAACTTATTATGAAACCTTGAACAAATTCTGTTACGGTGACTGTGCTAGATGAGTTCATTATAGAGCTCGATCACAGCCATCCCGCTTTCTCAATAATTTATTGTTTATTCTTTTTTTGAGAAGCAAATAAAACTTAAATAAATAAATTTTTGGCGTTAGTTAACTTCCTGTTTAACTTTTCGATTTTTCTAACGGTTGATCGTAAATTATTCTCAAGTTTCTTGAGTTAACCAAAATTTTTGTTTATTTTATGCATGATAGAACTAAAAAGCTAAAAGCTTTTTCCGGTATCCCTATTCTTTGATCGAATTGATACGTTGTATATGTAGCCAGATGCTCACACACACACACACATATATATATATATATATATATATATAGTTGTTCAAAAAATCCACCGACGATTTAGCATTAACAAGTTTTATGGTTGATTTTCTAATATTTTGAACTAGTTCTTTACAATTAAGTCTATTCAAAATGTTGAAATCCATTTTATAATCGTTTATGATTTTAATTGTTAACATTAATCAAGCAAGATCCCATTTTTATAATCGTTTATTTTTTATATTATTATTAAAGTTATGCATATAGATCTATTTCGACGTAAAGTCATCATCAGTGCAATATATATTTTAAATAAATTCTATTAATAGTTAATTAGTTGTATTTTTTAATATATTAAAATAAAATAAAAGTAACGAAATAAAAACGCAAAGGTTCATTGAAATTAGTAAACAAAATATTTGAAATTATACGATTGTTCATGCTACGTGGCCGTTGTCAAGATGGCAACCAACAATGTCACAAATTTGAAGCGCGAAATTAATTAGAATATCGTTTCTATTATTATTATTATTATTAATATTATTAATTATTATTTTTATTATTATTATCATTATTATTATTATTATTATTATTGTTATTATCATTATCGTTATCATTATCATTATTATTATTATTATTATTATTATTATTATTATTATTATTATTATTATTATTATTATTATTATTATTATTGTTATTATTATCATCATCATCATCATCATTACCATTATTATTATTGTTGTTGTAGTTGTTGTTCTTTTCATTGTTGCTGTGTTGTTGCTATCGGTGTTTGTATTGTTGTTGT
>NW_008705254.1:7152592-7153604 GCF_000326865.2 Helobdella robusta
ATGGCTTCAGCGAGTTTAAGATTTTGATATTGTTGGGTACTATAGATGATGGTTGTGTTGTCATTTAGTATACCTCTGGTGATTGTTGTGTTGTGTTTGTCAAGGAGATGGGTTTTAATGGCACCTTCTCTCTTATGCATCGTCAATCTCCGTGATAAATCCGTGGTAGTCATGCCGATATATGATGATTTTAGACGCATACAATCGTCAACTGGACAGGAAAATTTATATTTGACATGACTACGTTTCAGTTGTGATTCAACACGTGGTGTGCAATTATTTATTAAGATGAGGTTTGATGTTTTAGTGTTTTTATAAAAAATCCTTAGTTTGATTTTATCATTAGGATCTGTAGGAATTATATTGTTTTTTATTATATTCTTCATTATCAATTCATCGATTTTATAAGAGGAAGACATGAAATTACGGTAGTACAGTATAATATCCTTCTTTTTGTTGTTATTATTGTCATTATTAGTGTTGTTGTTATGGGTGCCTTTATTGGTATTTTTTATGTAAACAGAAGTTGTAAATATCTGATGATGAAAAACTATCAATACTTATAGGAGAATACAAACCTGGTTATTTGTATGGAAACGTCAAAACACACAAACCTAACAATCCTCTAAGACCCATAATCAGTCAGATACCTACCGTCACTTATCCAATCGCCAAATTTTTAAACAAAATTCTTACTCCGTACATACCTGATGACTACAACGTCAAATCATCAAAAGAATTCATCCAAATTTTAAACAACAACAATTCATCTGACTACATTGCCTCTCTTGATGTTGAATCGTTGTTCACCAATGTGCCAGTCAAAGAAACTATTGACATTATCATCAAAACTGTTTATTCCTCACATATGACTCCATTAAAAATTCCTAAAAATCTATTGAAAAATATGTTAAAAATATGTACAATGCAGGCACCATTCTTCAGTCCTACGGGCCAATTGTATCAACAGATCGATGGAATAGCCATGGGATCGCCACTGGGTGTCCTATTG
>NW_008705254.1:7153654-7154478 GCF_000326865.2 Helobdella robusta
CCAAAGTCTTAGAATATCGCCGTCTGCATTATTTGTCCATTGCAACAACCACAATATTAGTTTGGCATTTCAAGATGCAATTTCTGTGATGTTAGAGTGCAGAGATGCAATCCATTTTGTAAAAGAACTTGTGACGTTTGTCAAAGAATCTCCTAAACGTTTAGCTTGTTTTTCCTTTTTTCAACAAAGTAATGCTTCAACTACATCATTGCGCCCATTATGTCCAACAAGGTGGACTATGCGTATATGTAGCATCAAGAACGCGTTAAACAACTGGACATCTTTGCTAAACTTTTTCGAAAATCAAAGTTCTGTCAGAAATGAATATGGCGCCAAATGTGCTGGTTTTCTCACAAAAATGACATCTTTTCATAATTATTTTGTGTTGCGCTGTTTGGTTCTCATATACGATAAATTTGAAACTACGTCGAAAGTTTTGCAGTGTCCAACGCTGTCTATGTCAAAAGTTCGTAAACTCGTAGAAAATCTAATGTTATCGCTTCATCAGAACCGATCCGATGAAACCTTTTCGTCTTTTTGGTTAAATACCACTAATGATGCAAAAATATTAAATATTGAAGATCCAAGTTTGCCACGGAGGCGAAATCGTCCGAAGCGTTTTACTGATAATAACGAAAATGTTCATGTATTTGACACTTCGCAATTATTTTTTAAAAAAATGTATTTAGAGATCGTAGATGCTGCTATCTCTTCACTTGACGCTAGATTCAATTCTGATGGTTTCAAAAAACTTGCCGATTTGGAATCAAAAATTTTACATGCAGCAACAACTGACAGCAGTCATTTAAATTATATTGCTGAAT
>NW_008705254.1:7156813-7157616 GCF_000326865.2 Helobdella robusta
CTATGTTCACAACTCTTAATGATCTTCAACCAGTCAAAAATTAATTTCACAATAGAACACGAAGCCAATAGATCTCTACCATTCCTTGATGTTCTTGTTAAACATGACAACCATAATTTTACAACTTCTGTTTACATAAAAAATACCAATAAAGGCATCTGCTTAAATGGAATAAGTGAGTGCACTGAAGGTTATAAAATCAGCACAATTAGATCATTCATCAATCGCGCATTTACACACTCGACAACAGTTGAATATGCTCAATCGGAAATCAAACGTGTCACTAAATTACTTGTTAACAATAACTACGACCTAAATCAGATTGAAAAAGTCATTATTCAGGTTAACAATAAATTCAATAACAATAACAACAACAATAACAACAATGATAGATACAACAACATCAACGGCATCTGTAATAACCCTGAAAATAATAGCAACGAAAATAACAATGTCGACACCCATAACAACAACACTAATAATGACAATAATAACAACAAAAAGAAGGATATTATACTGTACTACCGTAATTTCATGTCTTCCTCTTATAAAATCGATGAATTGATAATGAAGAATATAATAAAAAACAATATAATTCCTACAGATCCTAATGATAAAATCAAACTAAGGATTTTTTATAAAAACACTAAAACATCAAACCTCATCTTAATAAATAATTGCACACCACGTGTTGAATCACAACTGAAACGTAGTCATGTCATATATAAATTTTCCTGTCCAGTTGACGATTGTATGCGTCTAAAATCATCATATATCGGCATGACTACCACGGATTTATCACG
>NW_008705254.1:7157666-7169854 GCF_000326865.2 Helobdella robusta
TATTTTATTTTAATATATTAAAAAATACAACTAATTAACTATTAATAGAATTTATTTAAAATATATATTGCACTGATGATGACTTTACGTCGAAATAGATCTATATGCATAACTTTAATAATAATATAAAAAATAAACGATTATAAAAATGGGATCTTGCTTGATTAATTTTAACAATTAAAATCATAAACGATTATAAAATGGATTTCAACATTTTGAATAGACTTAATTGTAAAGAACTAGTTCAAAATATTAGAAAATCAACCATAAAACTTGTTAATGCTGAATCGTCGGTGGATTTTTTGAACAACTGTATAGAACTTGGTCTTCTTCCTAATATATATATATATATATATATATATATATATATATATATATATATATATATATATATATACTGCGTCTCTACTGTTGATTTCTTGTTTGTTCAAAGTGAATACATAACGCTCATCTAATTAGTTTTACAATCTTCAACTTCGTTTAATATAACACTTTTACGTGTTTTCATTATCGATGATTCCTCTGTTTCTAAATTCCATGAGTATTGATTCGGCTAATAGTAAATTATAATGGTTGGTATCGTAATGTAAGATTACAACATTGTGGTCCAAGATTTGTATAGTAAATTTAGTTTTGTGTTTCTCTTTCATGTGATTCTTTATAGCGCCATTTTGTACGGGCATCGTGAGTCTTCTCGATAACTTGGTCGTCGTCATACTGACTGCCAGACCAACGACGAACAAGTTATCGAGAAGAAAATGTTTTAATAATACGAAGTAGTTTATATCAACGGGGACATCTGACGATAGAAGCTATTTGCAAAACGCCCGCTGTACACAACCGATCTTTCAGGTAGTGAACTACGATTTTTTGTGAAAAAATAAAAAATGGTACATTTGTTTTTATTGGTTAAAAATATATAATTTAAAAGAATTATAAATAATAAACAAATTACTACTAAAAATTTAAAAATTTTTTTATCAAATTTCAATTTACAAAATTATTTGTTTCTTGTTAATGTTTAGGGAGATATTAATCACTTTTAGTCTACATTCTTTACTCTAGCAGACAATAGTAATGTTCGCGACGGTTTCGGCAACGGTGAAGCATATCTAACAGGTGGACCCAAAAATGTCAAATCGGCTGAACATTTTAAAATATAAATTTTCGTTTAATAAAATTATACTTAATAATTAAAAAATAATTTTTTACATAGACATTTACGTCTTATTATTCTAAAACAATACGTTTTGATACGATAGGGCATATTTGAAACAATACAATTCGATTCGTTATCGCAATTTTGTCTTATAATACGGTGCGAGACGAGACACTACGAGACACTATAAGAGATATTGATTCAAATTTTTACAGTTGGGACCTTTTAAACTTTTTAATAAAACAACTTTAGTTAGATTTCTGAGCAGAAAACACAAAACGGTATAGCATCATGTGCACGAATTGTATGTTAATTTTTGAGTTTTTGATAGTATGCATTTGAATCAAGACATTGCGCAATAACCCACATTTTTAATATGTATTCAAAAATTAGTTGAATGAAGCCTGCTTTAATTTCATTTATTTAGGCATGTGAAACTAAAAAAAAGCAATATGTAAAACTTTGTAGGTTAGTCTCCTCTCTTGCAAAAACCAACTCCCATTTGATTGTAGTGCAGATGTGAACATTTTTTGTTGAAGACTGAAAATGGCTAACGCGAGCGGTGTTTTTTTTATGAATAACACTTTATGGTATAAGTAGAGCGGTATTGCGTAAAATATTAATGCATTCAGTTTGAAGATGTATAAGTGACGCTTTCAACTCAATATTTGGGAGTGTGAACGCAACGGGAATCGATTTTGTTTTATATTATATTTTAGAAAATAAAATTGTCTATTAGAATATACAAATATTTTTAAAATGCACACATAAATGAATTTTTGGCGATTTTTTTAACTTTTTCGTTACCGGTGACGTAAATTTAAAAATGTATGGGTGACGCGTTCAATCCAATATTTAGGGGTGTGTACAAAACAAGAGACAGTTTTGTTTTATACGATATTTTAAAGAATAAAATTGTCTATTAGAATATACAAGTATTTTTAAAAATGCAAGCATAGATTTTTGATATTTTTTGAATCTTTTGTAACTTGTATTAAGTTATTTTCAATTTGATATAAATAAATAATCAAGCGCTAGATAATTCAAAATGGGCGGAGTCAATTTATTAAAAGTACATTGTGATTGTTTGTAAGCATGGACGATACCATAGGAGTACCTATCTCCCGTTTTACCTTTTTTCGGATTTTTCACAATCTGCCTTTTACATATACTTTGCCCGTTGCTGAGTTTGAACTATCGTGAACATTGCCTTCGTCTCTAGCGACGATTTTTATTTCTTTTCAATTTAATTAAATTAGTTTTTTTTATGTTATAGTAATCGTTTTTCAATCAGCTATTTTATCGGCATTTTTTTAAATTTTTTAACATTTTTCGTCGTCTGTCAAACTCATAATTTATATTTAATAATTTCTATGTGTAATTTGTGATGATAAATGAGTGATGATTCAAAATAAATAATAATACTAATAATAAATATAAATTATAATATACTCATTATTTTATTTTTAACGTCAAAATCAAATGATCTGATAAAGATTAACATTTAAAATAGATTAGACATAGAGATAGATAAGCTGATAATCTTGATTATCTTTAGTTTAGTATTAGATGAAAATAAGCCTATATTTATAATATATAAATACTGATCATGTTGTTTGAATTTGATTTATTTTATTAATGAATTAGAAACTTGAAGAACAAGTAAATATGTTACATAACTTTATGTTTCTTTTTATAATTAGTGGTTGCAAGTAATGGTTCATTAAATATAATAGACATAATTATTGTATTTAAAATTTTGGCTAAAATTGTGAAGATCTAACATAAATATGTATATTATAAATAATTTATTAAATGTTGAAATGAAACATATATGCGTGAGTTTGAATTGTATAAATTAAAAAACAGTTAAACTAACAGACACTAAAAAATTTTTAAATAAAAAAACATTCATTGTACAACTAATGTATATAAATAACACTAAATATTATATTATAAATAAGTCTATTTTATCATAAAACAAAATTAATGATATCTAAAACTTAGAATTTAAATTCTTTGCTAATGAAAGCAGTTTATGTTTAGACTTTAATTTTCAACAATTAAGTTGGCTAAATATATACATATATGGTTTAGAGGTATAAAGTATGAATAGAAGAGGGCCAAGGATAGATCCTTGAGGTACTCCAAAAGTGAGAGTAGAGGAGTTAGAAGTAGTATTAGTAACAATTGGAGAAAAACATTTACAGAGATAAGAAGAAAACCAAGATAGACAGACAAGAATCAATAACATTAAAAGAGTCATATCCATATACTTAAAATATATCACATATCACTAGCTCAGAATAAATATTTATTTATTAGTTTCTAAAATTAATATTTTGTTTTCCATATGTAACCCTTTTTTCTATTTGCTTTTCTCCATTTTATAATATTGGTTTGTGATTCTGATTTTAAAATTAAAAATATTCATTACTTTCCATTCAGTATATTTCTGCGATACTCGGTTTTTAGGTCAATAATTGGTGGGAATTTCCAAATAGTTAACAGTAAGATTGATGATGGCGAACAGATCGTGGTTACCCTACAGCATCTCTGGGGAGATAGTAAGAGGTTTTGGAAGAGGAAGCAATGAGCTGGGTTTTCCAACAGGTTAATTAAATATTATTTTGAATACTTTACTATAATTAGAATCTGACTAATTGGCTGAGTGGCTTTGTTATGATGACAGAGTGGCTTTATTAGCTGATTGGTATATCACAATGAAATAGTCGAGAGATGGCTTTGAAGTTTGGGAATTTTATGTTGGCTGATTGTAAATATTATGTTAGCTGATGGTGTGTTGTGGATATTATGTTGGCTGATTGGGATGATATATATGGTGGCTGATTGTTGGAATATTATTTGACTAATATGGCGGCTGATTGGGAATATTATTATAATATTGTTATATCTGTCCCGGTCGACGACGTACGAGTTTATTTTATCCCAGTGAAAAATAGTGACACGAAATAACTTTCAAACTATCGTTTTGTTTACAAATCAATAATCAATCTTAACCAAGTGACCATTAGTTAAACTAAAAATTATTGTTAACAAAAAAAAAACAAATCAAACAAAAAATCTAAATCTATGACTTTAAAGGATAAGAATCGTATATCAGTATCAGAAATTTGTATAAGCGCTTTCTGGTGGGCACATTGCTGAAATAATGATGCTTCAACATTCTCTTGAATCAAGGCCTTACAGTAATAGAACCATTCTTCAGCTGTACAGGAAGTGAGTTCCAAACTTCGGCCGCAACCACTACCAATCTTTGCTTTCTAAAATTTGTCAATCTGAATACCGTATTGGCCAGATCCCCATGGTCTGATGACCTCAAATGACTGCGTCCTTGAACCCCTGACACCGGCATCAGCTGTTCACTCAGATAAAGCAGACCCTCGCCATTTAGGCAATCTCTGACCAACAGTGCAATTTTGAATTTAACTCTAACCGTAGCCAATGTAAATCATCCTGCATTTATTTTGAGATGGAGTGAAATTTTGATACGCCGGCCACCATTCTTGCTGCAGCGTTTAACACCGGTTGAACGCAGTCCTGTAGGAACAAGTTAACTCCATATATTATTATTGAGTTTGAGTAATCAATTCTACTATAGACAAAACTGAACAAGTGTTTTTGTCGACTCCATTGAGAGGAAACGTCTGATAGTTCTAATTCGATAAAGTTGATAAAAACATTTCCTGCATATATTTTTTACATGGGCCTCTATCGACAAACAAAAGTCCAGCACAACTCCAAGATCATTTACTGGCATCTTAAATTCGTTGACGAGGGCCAGTTTTTGTTCTTTTTTGGAATAGAGCTCATGCTTATTCAATGTCTCTAATCTCCACCGAGTCAAATCAGAACCATTTCTTGTCCGGTAGTACATTCTTTCCAACTTTCGGACACTTTGCTTAATTTTTTTAACAGTCATCATCAACCCAGGGTGCCGATTTCGATCGAACCTAAACTTCACGTTGTGGTGCAAATCTATTCAAAAGATCACAAAAAACATGATCATACATGTCGAAGAGTTCTTCAATGTTGCAAGCACTAAATATTTTGTAGTCGATAAGATCACTTGTTGAAAGTGCTTCTTTAAGTTGTTCTATGTTGGCATTGCGAACACTTTTGTTGATTTGACATGTCGGTTGACAGATTTCACTGTCCAGCGAACCATAGATTAAACTGAGATCTGATATGGTTGGCGGATCTACGGTGATGTTGTAAACTTTTAAATCAAACCTGTTGATGATAACGTCAAGCCATCCATCTTTTACATGAGTTGGCGTTTTGACATGCTGAAAGTAACCAAACGTCGATAGGAGACTGGTTAGTTGTATGGCGTGTGAGTTTGTTTTATTTTCTAGATGTATGTTGATATCGCCCATAATGATGACCTGTCCTTCAAACTTTGTAAGTTTTTCCAAAAGCTGACGAAATTCATTAAAGAAAGCTGGTATTATTTGTGATCAACCAGGTCCATACATAGCAATCCAAGTTATTTTGTTAGAGCGATATAGATGAGAGATGACACATAGGTATTCCAAAGTTTTGGGCCAAAAACTCCTTTCGCCCAACCTTTGTTGGGCGAAAGGAGTTTCTTATGATGATGACAACTCTCCGCCACCAGGATGACAAATTGGCCGTTTGAATTCTCCAGTTTCTAATATTTCCCTGGCTGTATCAAAAAAGCAATACCCATGTGACACTGCTTGTTTTAAAAATACATCTTCAGAGGACACATGCCGACTTTCAACGATTGCCAGAACATCTAACTTTTTCTGTATAATCGAATCAGCAACATGTAGATATTTCCGTGAAAGGCTGTTAACATTCAAGCTGCCGATTTTCAACTTTTTCACTTTGTTCTTTTGATTTGTACCTTGTATTTAGCGTTTTGTACATATATGATATTTAAACAAAGTCTTTCGTACATTTCTTTCCAGCTTGTAAGTTCCTTTCAGCGCATACATTTCCGTAGCAGAGTAAACAATAGGCATTCTCAATAACATAAACGTATGTTGCTGTTCTAATGTCCAACAATTAAATTCTTAAAACCAGTTTAAAAACAGATGAAAACCAATTCTTAGGAATTGAAAAAAGGTATAATTATAATCGAAAACAACGAACGTAATCAACGTCAATTATAATTATCCACACGAGCAAAAATCAGATGAATCAACAAACGACGCCACCAATAAATATTGATTACATATATTATACATATAATACGCTCTCTACTGGAATGAGAGAAGTAGTGACTTTACGCATCTATTGTATTTGACGATAGAGAAACTCAAGTGGTAATTCGAGCTTTTCAAAATTACGGGCCCTAGACATTTGTCTATTGGCCCTGCGCACATCGACTACGCTCTGTTGTAACAAGTTCAAAATACTGCAGAAATAGCGATTGATTAATTGATAAATTATCTATTTATTTAATATTTAATTATTTGAATATAATGAACCATTATTTTATCGATCATATAATGAATTATAAAGCGAACTATCCTTCGAGTGTTGTTGATGCACTTCCTGACTCTTTTGAATGTGGAATATATTATGGCTGGGCAAAAGTAAATGAATATCCGGTATATCCAATGGTTCTAAGTCTGGGATACAATCCATTTTACAATAATACTAAGAAAACTATGGTCTGTTTTTTTTTTAAATTTTTGTTAAATGTTTTGTGAATATTGAAAAATATTTAAGCATATTCTACGTTTTTGTCCCGAAACCAGGAAATACACATATTACATAATTTCAGCAACGACCTATATGGCAGTCATATGACTGTTGTGATGATTGGCTTTTTGAGGGAAGAAAAAAGCTTCAAATCAACTGGTGATGTTTCAATTTTTTTTTAATTATACAAAAAATTTTCAACGTTTATATTATTGTGCAATAATTAATTGTAATGTGTTGTAATGGTCAACAAATATATCATGCTTTTGTTTCTACTATGTAGAGGATCTGATAGATGCAATTGAACAGGATATCGCAATCGCCAAAGAAATGTTACAGAAAGCAGAGTGCTTGCGCTTGAAAGAAAGTTTTTCATATGATTTATAATAGTAAACGTATGATTAAATTCTATTATGTTTCATTTCTGGTTTTTCATGTTGGGCCAAGTAATATGGGTAAAAATATTCAAATGTTCAATCGCAAGTAATAAGTAGCCTTATTTCATGCTTTTGGTACAATTTTATTGATATTTTAAATCAATTTTGTTATTGTATAGTATTGGTATGGGCGTATTGACTTTTAGTTTGAGCTCATATTGTTCATATTGTTCATATTGTTCATATTGTTCGTTATTTCATCGTTAAAGGAATAGCTTAGAAATATTACATCTTGAATTTATTTGGGTTTTTTTTTGTAATTTTCAAGTTTTGAGTCGAGTCTTTGTGAAGTTCCTATTTTAACTTCAATCTTTCTTATGTCATCGTTAGAATTACTTATTGAATTAGTTAGTCATAGGAACTGAATAACTATTTTAACATAACGTTGGCCTAGAAGTATTGCTGCTCTTAGTGGCGCTCCGGACGAACAAGTCGTAATCTTCATTTTATTAAAATTTGTGTATGCTCAAATTTTTTGTGTTATGAAAAACAATCTTATAAACAATAAGAAAATTAATTTCACATGTAACATTATACAATAACAATATAGTCATTACAAAAAGTCTACTAATTTTAATTTACTAAATGTTCTTTGGATTGATGTAATTGATTGGTTATAGTTGTCAAAATTTGAAGTGCAATTCTTAAATTAGGAAAAACTACAGTTATGAACGATCAAAGGCCGTTGAATCAAAATTGGTTTCAAATAATTTAATAGCACATAAACGTGATGTATTAATGACCCTTTAACAGCACATATGCCAACTTCCTTAGCAGAAAATATGCTAGCAGCATATATGCTGATTATCTTACTATCAATCAATCTTCGTTTAGCGTCCAGAGACCCCGATATAGAGGCAAGGAGTTGCCATTTATTCCAGGCTACACGTATGCGTGGTCGAACGGCAGCTTCAGCTGTTCCAGTACAATCTAGAACATCCCCTAGATATTGAAACGATGTGACTTTTTCTACCTTAATGGCTTCAAAAACATTGCTATTTTGAATTTGTTGTTGTGAATTGATGCATGCAGGACAAACTAAATTGGACACTTTAGATAAAGTAATAATTATTTTTGTGACACCACTGGTTACACTGCTGACACTTGATTGAATTGTTACCTACATCAGCTTAACAAACTGAACAAGGCCATCGTCCAGTAGCTGTGGATTGGATGGGTTCACCAGTGTTCATTGCTTTGGTTTTGCTGATGTTGACTTTGAATCCATGATCGGCGAGTCTGGTGTTCCAAACATCTGTGCTGCTGTTAAAACGATATCATCAGCATATATTAGATTCCAAATGTCACCAGTGCGTATCGGTTTTGTGATTTCTTCCATCACAGTTATAAATAACAGTGGACTGAGAATCGAGCCTTGGTGAACTCCAACGCCGATGTCAAATGCAACTGTGTTTCCAACCGTTTTGCTGACAAGAGTCTTAGTATTCGTATACATTTCCATCACAAGTCGAACAAGATATTCTGGAATGAGTTGTCGACGTAGACTCCACGGGATTGCTTCACGGGGAACTCGGTCAAATGCTTTTTCAAGGTCTACAAAAATGTGTGATAGTTGTTGATGCTTTGCGAGGTACTTCTCTTGCAGTGGCCGAAGGATGCGAATTGTATCAATTATTGATTTCCCCGCTAGGAAACCCAATTGATAATTTCCGATTGTGATGCACGACGTTAATCTTTTCGACAATTTTCAGGGAGTGTTCTAACAGACGTATACTTCGATATAATGAACAGTTCAGTGGATCACCTTTGCCTATGTATAGCGGAACTGTCATGCTATAGTTTCATTCAGTCGGCATTGAGCAATTTCTCCACACTTCACGGCAAAGTTGTAGTTACGTTTGGATACCTGCAGTACCAGATGCTTTGATAATGTCATTTGTGAGTCCAGAATGCCCTGCTGCTTTTCCATCCTTCACAGCTTTCAGAGCTTCTGTAAGCTCCTCTACAGTGATGTCTGGAATCGGACCTTCGATGGGTGAATCGTCAAAGTTGACATAGATGGGATTTGTTTCATTTAACAGACGGTAGAATACATTTTTGAATAGTTTTCAGTGTTGTTGCTTGACAGCGAATAAATCAATTTGCGTGGCTGATGGTCCACTTTTGTATGTTATGAGATGTTCCAACCTCTTTCTAAAATATGTGTTCAGTAAACAAAACCCGTGACTTTCAGCAAACTCAAGAATGCGGTTGCCATCTTCATTCCGTTCTCCATAGCCAAAACCGCAATGTACGTTGTCAAAAACATTTGTTTTCTCCAACGTGGCCATTGAGATCGCCTCCAATAAAGATTGTTTTAGATTTTGGTATTGTTGAGATGGTGTCAGAGAACGCAGCCCAGAAGTCATTTTTCATCTCTTCTGATTCGCCTGTCTGTGGTGCATATGCAGAAAAAATAATCATTGTTTGCTTTTCTATGCGAAGCTTGATCCACATGAGACGTGAATTAATCTTTTTAATGTCCAGTACTTTTTGGGATAGCGGTTCTCTGACAAAAATTCTAACACCATTTTTGGCCGTCTTTTGACCATTCCAGAATAGTTTATAGTTTTCTTTGTCTGAGTTGACATGACAAACACCATTCGATTTCCATCGTGTTTCCTGAAGGCAGCAGATGTCAATCCTTCTACGCACGAGCATTTCTGCGACTTCCATGCTGTGGCCAGTCAGTGATCCAACATTGAGCGTTCCAAGTCTAAGTACCATAGAGGGGCCGTTCTGAATTTTTCTGCAACATCCCTCCGTTATTGCATACTTCCCAGGGATTTTTGGCACTCCTTGACCACTTAAGGCCTGCTGGGGTCTAGGGGCCGTTGTTTTTCTTTGTGATGGCATAAGAGTTATTTGGAGAAAAGTTTTTACATCCGGACACCCATCCTGACGACAACCACCAGTTATAAGAGGTGGGCCTAGCCTTTTGCTCAAAAGCACGCAAGGCAGCGTGGATGCAGTTTTATGTCATGCCCAGGACTAAATAATAAAAACAAAACAGGGTGATTGATAAGATCACCAGCATTTGATGAGATATTCATTTTAATATACACATATAAGCTATCATTTACATTTGTTATTGAATATCATTGTATTTTCTGTAATATCGAGTTTATACTTACACTTTTAAATACTTCTAGTATTGTCAATTCTATCACATTTATATCAATTGTTTAAAGTTGTTTGCAAAATTTTTACCCACTCCAGTCCACATTTTTCTCTAAATTTCTATATAAACAACCTTTTGCATTTGTATATGCACCATCAATAGTTTGCATAAATAGTTGATCAACAATGTGAAGTATGCAGTGATATTTTTAACTGTATACATATACATTTTTAGCTGTATATATATATATATATATATATATATATAATTCAGACAAAATTTCTTACTTGACACCATAGCTTCTAACAATCGGATCTACACCAAAAGCGCTGGATCTTGAAAACCGATTAGATCTGTTGAAAGAGCTCCTCTCCATTAAACTGGGAGTATTTCTATTACTGCCACCCCTATAATTATTATAACCACCCCTTCTATAGTTGCCACTATTTCGGTTACCCATATTTCTTGAACTGTTGCTACTCTTGTTCTTAGAGAAGCTGCTATCATTGCCAGAATCACAACAACATTTCATACTCTAAGAATAAGCACAATAACATTAATCGGATTCGCCAGCAATTAAACAATGATGATGATCATAACAATAATAATAACAACGTCATCAACAACAACAGCAATGATAATAATAATTATAATAACAACGTCATCAACAACAACAGCAATGATAATAATAATTATAATAATAAATTGGACTAATTTGGCGCCTCAAAATTTTGACGCTGTTGTTGCCATCTTGACAACTATCGTTCAAATTTTAAATTTTTTAAGTTTTTCGTTGCTAAAATTTTTCGTTAGATTTTATGTTCCTTTTTCGAATTTATAATTTAATTTTAAATCAATAAAAATGATGCAATGACGATGACGCTTTAGCGTCTAAATAGATCTATTTGGAATAATTTTAATAAAATGTTTCTTCATAAAAATAGAGTTTTCAATTTTTAACAAACTCAATTTCATTGATAAAATTTTTTTAAGACAAATTGAACAATTTGAATACAGGTTGATAAAATAATTTATTACATACTGTCAAGAATTTGATTTACTACAGCATTTATTCTCTCTCTCTCTCTCTCTTTCTATATATATATATATATATATATATATATATATATATACAGCGCTTGTAGCGTTCGATCCGTCAAGTAAGACTGAAACTAAAGTTTCGCTGCTTCTGATATAACAAATTGTTTCTCCAAACGGTCCAGTATATTCTTTCTCTCTCTCTCTCTCTCTCTCTCTCTCTCTATATATATATATATATATATATTTGTGAATCGACTTGAATCCCCAAGTACGTGAGTTTATAAAGAATGAGAATTTCCGACTTGCTCTCGCAAGTACGGTCGGCCAGTACGAGTACATAAAGTACACCATCTCTCACATCGACCAAAGGTGGTGGTAGCAGTACGTCTCTATCGACTGAAAGTGTTCCGGGAATTACTTTAAAAAACACCTTAGTTTGCAATGTTGTTTACCAAGATAATACTCGAATAAGTTAGTGTTTAAACTCGGGCAAGTGATGAAACGAAACACGTCTAGCATAAAACGAGTTGGGTGTTCACAGGAACGCACCTTTGATCGTGGTGAACGCACCTTTGATCGTACTTTACGTACTCGTACTGGCCGATCGTACTTGCTAGAGCAAGTCGGAAATTTCCACCCCATATATATATATATATATATATATATATATATATATATGTTGGTAATAGACCATAATTTTTACAATATTCTATAAATTCTACCGAATGTTTGG
>NW_008705254.1:7169904-7229958 GCF_000326865.2 Helobdella robusta
GCCAAACATTCGGTAGAATTTATAGAATATTGTAAAATATATATATATATATATATATATATATGTATGTATGTATGTATGTATGTATGTATGTATGTATGTATGTATGTATTGGATTAAGACTTTCTGAAATGCAAATATTGATGAAAATCACGGCTTGTTCGGCGTTAGTTAACTTCTTGTTTAACTTTTCGATTTTTCTAACGATTGATCGTAAATCATTCTCAAGGTTCTTGTGTTCAAAACTACTCACAGCATGATTCACAATGGTCATACAAACTGGCGCTATAAATCCCATGAAGGAGAAACACAAAACTAAAATTACTAGACAAACCTTGAACCACAATGTTGAAATCTTACATTACAATAACAACCATTATAATTAACGACTAGCCGAATCAATACTCATAGAACAAAGAAATAATAAATATTCAACAACGGGCATTTGAAATTCTTCTTACTAATAAATTTAGAATCAGGAATCATCAATAATGAAAACACGTAAATGTATTAAACGAAGTTGAAGATTGTAAAACTAATTAAATGAATATTAAATATTTTCTTTGAACAAAAAAGGAATCAACAAAGTAGAGTAGAGACACGGTATATATATATATATATATATATTTGAGCATCTGGTTACATACATAACGTATCAATTCGAACACCGAGATGGTATAGGAATACCGAAAAAAGCTATTTTGTTCTACCATATATTAAATAAACAAAAATTTTGGTTTTGAATTCAAGAAACTTGAGAATGATTCACGATCAATCGTTAAAAAAATCTAAAAGTTAAATAGAAAGCTAACTAACGCCGAACATGCTGTGATTTTTATCAATAATATATATATGTATGTATATGTATTAGTAGTAGTATTAATATATGCTTTTTAAATTATCTCAAAAGCAATGGTGAAAACAATTAACGACAAAAAAGCATTTCATTGATTGAAGAGATAAATCTTTAACAGCTTTTAAAAATTCTTGACGAAGAGACCAGGTTGTCGCAATTAGCATGGTAGACAGTTCCATACTTTTGAGCCAGCAATAAAAAAATTTCTTGAACCAATCTTTAAACGTGATGTTGGATGGTCCACCAAGTTTTTATCGTCATGACGTAGGTTGTTTGGTTTTGCAAACGTCGCTTTAGAAGTGCATCTATCAGCTAAATACTTTGGAACGAGTTCATTTATGACCTTAAACATCAGAAGCGAAATTTTGAACGTAACACTTTTATCAACCTTCAACCAATGTAGTTCTCGAAATATTGGAGTCACGTGATCATATTTTGCAACTTCCACAATAGGCCTGGCAGTAAGGTTTTAAACGAGCTGAAGCATAGATATTGCAGTAATTCAACCTCGTATGTACAAATGCATAAAACAATGTATCTATATTTCTTTGAAGCGATTTTTTAATTATCCTGAACATGCGCAACTGATTCAGACGAGTATTTGTAATAAATTTTACGTGATGATACATTGTTAGCTGTGGGTCCAGAATGCAACCCAAATTGACAGCCTTGGAAG
Source organism: Helobdella robusta (assembly GCF_000326865.2). NCBI lineage: Eukaryota > Metazoa > Annelida > Clitellata > Rhynchobdellida > Glossiphoniidae > Helobdella > Helobdella robusta. Next base: position 7,171,437 of record NW_008705254.1, read on the forward strand.
AAAATTTAATCTCCTGATCAATAATGATGGCTGAATCGATTTTAACTCTTGAGAGCTGTTGCCATGTCCCAATGGGCATTAATTGCGTTTTACATTGATTCAACATGCGCAACTGATTCAGGCAAGTATTTATAATAAATTTTACATGATGATGCATTGTTAGTGTGGGTCCAGAATGCAACCCAAATTGACAGCCTTGGAAGAAAATTTAATCTCCTGATCAATTATGATGGCTAAATCGATTTAAACTCTTGAGAGCTGTTGCCATGTCCCTGTGGGCATTAATTGCGTTTTACATTGATTCAACTTTAAACGGTTACAAGACATCCAAACATCTATTTTTGTCAGACATTTAATGAATTTGTTCAACATAACTGGTAATTAACTAGGCGGTCCACTTACTATGATCTGGATTGCATCAGCATAAGCGTGACTATAGAAATCAAATGAATAAATTAATTGAAGAACATCTGCCATGTATAAAACAAATAATAAGGGCCCTAATACCGAGCCCCGTGGCACACCGACAACGACCGGTTACGTATCTGACAAATTGTTATTAAACAGCGCTTGTTGCGTTCGATCCGTCAAGTAAGACTGAAACTAAAGTTTCGCTGCTTCTGATATACCAAATTGTTTCTCCAAACGGTTCAGCAAAATACTATGATCGACGCAATCAAACGCTGCACTTATGTCCAAAAGCGCCAGGATAGAGACATTTTTCATATCTGTCACTGAAAATAATGTAGACAAAGCTGTCTGTCGAGTGATGTCTGAATTCTGACTGATGCACAGGCAACAAACGATTTTGTTCTTAACGGCTAACCAGCTCTTTAGCAACTATTCATTCAATAATCTGACATAAACGGAAGATTTGAAACTGGTCTGTAGTTATTTTCATCGTCTTTATCCAACCCATTTTTCTTTAAAAGTGGTATCACCAGGGCATGTTTGTACAAATAGGAAATTTTCCAGTACTCAGACATAGGTTGATGAAACTGGTAACACATTTGGAAAATAATTTAAAGTGCTTCTTGAAAAAATGGGCAGGTAAGCAGTCGAGATTGCATGTTTTAGAAGGCGAATTCAAAATTATTCGTGTTATATCATCCTCGGTGTAGTCAGCAAAGGCCAAAAATACGTTGTTGTTAAAATCACCACGAGTAACTAATCACTGGTGTATCACTGGATGTTGTAGATTTCATAACTTTGACAATTTTGTCATTAAACAAATTTAAAAAGGATTGCGCCAACAGTTTAAATTCATCTGGACAGGATGCACATGTCTTGTCTTTGCAAAGTATTTTATTTAGAATTTTCCTAAGCTGCTTTTGACTACACTCTTCATCATTGATCAGTCTTTTCCAATTATTCCAACTATTTTGCTTATTTGAGAAAAGACGTCTTTTAGCATTCAAAGCATCAATCCATTCTGTTTTATTTTTATCCGATAAAATTTTTCTAAAACGTCTTTTCATCTTTCTGCAGTTAGATTTGGAATAGCGACAATCATTGTCGAACCAAGGAGCGATAGGACCCTGTCTGATCTCAATAAAATGTTGGGGTGCAACAATGTCAAGGATGCGTTTGAGCTCCTTTTCAAACAAATCCAACAATGCATCAACATCACTACCCTGACATGGCTTACTAATAAAGGAATCAAGAACCAAACTGATAAATTGATCTTCATGAATTTTATTCCAGGATCGAACTTGTCTTTTGCGACGGATTCTACATGGCAAATTGATTGGCAAAAGCGCCTGAATTGAAGAGTAGTCCGAATAAATACCATGAGGTGATACTTTAATGTTGGAAACAGGAAATTCTTTAGATGTCGCAATCAGATCCAAAGTGCCCTATTTTTCATGTGTTGGTTCATTGACTCTATTCACAAGATTGAAAATGTTAAAAATATCTAACGAAGAAACTGTGTGAGAATTATTCTTATTTTCTACGTGGATGTTAAAATCACCTGTTACTATAACGTTGCAATTCATCACAGTAATGGTCTCTAAAATATCAACAAGTTCACTGAAAATTGCGATAAAATTGGAGCAGATCCTGGTTTTGAAATGGCAAGCAAAGCAACGTCAATCCCATTTATTTTGAACTTCATAGCTAACGCTTCAAAGGTGGATGTTGTTGGCAATTTAATTCTTTTGCAGTAATTATTTTTGAAGTAGACTCAGAAAATCAATTAAATCAAAGCATAGCCATTTTAACAGAGATTTTATCATGAGACCTATTCCAGGTTTCTGTTAAAACTAATATATCAAATTCCTCGTGTTTTAGTTCAAATATCTCATATTTCATAATAATGGATCTAACGTTCAGTAATCCAAAACAGACATTTAGATTGTTAACAGAACTGTTGCTTCTTTTTGATATTTTCAAAGTACTGTCACTGTTTGAACCATCAAATGTCATTACTTTTTCATCTTGACAATCCGCCACTACCCTGCCAACGCCATCATCATTGTGAACAAGCATCGACTCCCAGCACCATTATCATCAAAACCATTATCAGACATTATTTCTCCGGCTTTTTGAACTTGACAATACGCCACTTGCCTACCGTTCCCCTTACCTTGAGGTCTGATTTGCTTTTGCTCCATCAACGCGTTTTTTAGTTCGAGACATTGGTCAACTGTCAAATCATGACTGAGCCAAACCTTATCGAGATCAGACATGGATTTCAGTTTAAATGAGTTTTTCATGACTGTTTCTTTAATGACATCATTTTTCATCACTATCAAGATAGGTCTAATCTTCTATTTTGCCTTCTGTCCAAGTCTGAAAACTTTTTTGATGTTAGGATCTTTGACATCATTTGACAGCTTCTTAATAAGATTCTTGACTGTTAACATCATCTTTTTTTCAGACAGATTAAACATTACAATATTATTCCCTCTTATATTTATCTTTATATTTCTATACGAAGGCTTGCTTATTTAGCCGACACTCCTTTTTATTTCTATTCAGCCACAGCCAATACGAAGTTTGCTACTAATAACTTTTTTCAGGCATGCTGTACGCTTCCTGTCTGACAGTCCCAACTCTTTGAAAAGTGAATAAATAATAAATAATTCCTCTTGCACCAGCCTCAATAGCGTAGAACCTGGTTTTGTATCCTTTTTTGTCTAACTCTAGAGTCAACTTTTCATACTTTGCAGTTTTTACGTCGTGGCTACTGAGCATGTTATCTTCGACGACAAAGTTAGTTCAATAACGATAACTGAATTCGTATTCTCAGATGCCACCATCATGTCAGATCTCGTTTTTTTTATGTACATTGGAAAATTCCGTTTTTCTTCCAAATTAGCGTACACAACCCAATCGTTGGCGTTTTTTAAGATACCATCTTTCACTTGGTCATGTGTAACGTCTCTGCTTTGTCCTTCTCTTTAGAAATACACCTTCAGGTTTCCCGAAGACTGAGATTTGGCGTCATTGCAAGCGTTTCTACTATGCTTTTCAAAACTTTGTTGTGGCGCCATGTATACCGACCGTGGCCTAGAGCATACTGACATGACGACAGCACGTGCGCGATTGTCTCATGATTTCCACAGAGTGTACATTTGTTCTGTGCCGACAAAATTCACCGAACCAAATTAGCTTTTGTTAGCAGCTGGTCGTACATTCCTTTTATTAGAAAAGCCAAACGGAGAGGAGCCATATTCCAAATTTCGCAGTGTTTTGTGCTTTGCACTGCTCCAACAATTTTTTTAAGTTTCAAAGATTGTTTTGCTAAGTCAATTTCATTTCTGACTTTCCATTTTTTTCCCGTTTCAACTGTGGCTTAAACTGGGTCTGCCGAGTTGTCAATTGAACCATGGACAACTTATTTTGGCACATTTGAATTCATCAACTACCAACTTGAATGGAAGTTTCAAAACTGTCCTTCGGCTATAAAAAGCAAGTGAAGTCAAACCCGCAGGCAGACCAAGCCATTTTTTGGTATAACGGTTGATTTTCTTATCCAATTTTTCTACTGTGTTTAGATTGAACTCATACTCTGACAAAGGCCATAGTAGTTTTGGGATCACTACAAACTGCGTCAACCAAACTTTAAACTTACCACACAAATTATGGCTGTCTACGGTCTCCAAGTACTGCTTAGATGAGTTCAACAATTCTCCTTTTTCTTCAGAGTTTTTCAAAGATGAGTGGTACCACCTGCCCAAACTTTTGACTGACTTTTGAAGCAAAGTTAAAATCATTTGACCGGTAATTGTAATAATGAAATGCCTTTTGTCAGTGAGGAGCTTCGAGATTTTTCCGGCTTGAACTTCCTTTTGCTCCACTCCATCAATTCATCTAGCGTTTGTAAAATTTTTCTACAGTTATGCGCTGAGATTGTCAAAACAGTAGTGTCGTCCATAAATGCTTTCAGTGATGGCATACAAACACCTCCACCCAAGTTAACCTTGTAACCTCTTGCAGCATCCAACATGACTTGCATTGCTATAACAAACAGGGTGGGTTGGTGAAATAGAACACCCCATAGCGATTTCTACCTTTAAATTGACTCAATCCGTAGTGAAGTTGCTTGTGGTAAATTGCATCCTGAATCCGCTGAAATAGATTTTTAAAATGTCGATAATTTTACCAGGAACAAGAAACATCTGAAGCGACTTCCATAGCAGATTGTGCGGTACAGCGCCATAAGCATTTGCTAGATCAAACCAGACGGCGTGAACACTCAGTCTGTTTGTTTTTGCTCGTTGGATTGCTTACCAGATCATTGATGTGTGTTCCAAGCATCTTGGAACACCTGGAATTCCTCCCTTTTGTACTGAAATATCAACGTATTTATTCATCTTCAGAAAGCTATTGATCCGACTGGCAATGATTGCGAAGAACAGTTTACATTCGACATTGACCAATGAAATTGGTCGAAACTGGGAAGGCACCGTTGAATTCTTTACCTATGGAAAGAAAATACCATCTGCAACTCTCCATTTGTTGTACACAATTCTCCCACGCCATGCTTTGACCAGAAATTTGTAGAGACAGCACAGACGGGCATTTTTTGTACACCAAATAAGTTATACCGTTTGGCCAAGGTGAAGAGCGGTTTCTTCTTTTGCTCAAAATCTTTTTCAATTCACATGAAGCAGGAGGATTTTGTTGAAACACATGCTCTGGGTTTTTTTTGTCAATCATCAGATTATTGTCTTTTAGTTGTTTTGCCTCGATTGTGTAAGTTCGTTTGAGGTGTTCTTCCAGATCGTCTTTGCACACATTTAGACTGCCGGATTTCTCCCAAAACAATATGGGTTTGAAATAAATTTGTTGACGTATTTTTTTATTTTGACGTTTTTTTTTGACAAATCTTTTCGGCTTTGTGCAAACTTGCCAATCTTGCCATAATTTCGTCCCAGAGTATGTCCAGGCCAACTCGTTCCTCTCTGACAGCATTCCTCCATTGGTTCCTTAGTCGTTTTTCTCTCTTTTTAGTAGATTTATCTCGTTTTGTCTCCTTTATTTTTTTGCTAGCTTTTCAACCTTTTCGTTGTACCCAAAGGTTGTCACACATTTTTACTAGAGGATGTCTGTGAAACATCGTAAGTTACCACTGGTGCTGATGAATTTTAGTTCACTGAACAGATAAACATCTAGCTTCGTTATCAGAAGCTGAAGAAAATTTTACACGTTTCCGGACGGGAATATTGCATTTGGTCGCAGGGATATCGCTTACACTGTGGTTGTCTACCGGGTGAGCAGTTTCCGCCGTCTTACTGATTTCTAATGAAATCACGCGTGGCGATTTCTGGCATAGCAAACATCTTGGTTTGATGTACTTTCAATTTTCGCGTTGTTGAAAAACTTCTTCCACATACACATTGATGACTCCTCCCGCCAATAGGGTCTAAGCTGAGCGTTGTCGTAGATCCAGTTGAGACGCCGTTGAGCTCATCATTCTCCCCCTCCTTTCGGTTGGAGCTCTAGAGGCATTTATCTTTGGATGTCGAAGCTAGTAAAATAGATCACTGGGCAGCCAACCCGAACGTGATCTTAATCGTCTTTCCGACCTGCCATCTGTCTTTCCAGAAGTCATCTGTCATTCCAGAAGTCATCTGTCATTCCAGAAGTCACCAGTCTTTCCTGGCGTCACTCGGTTTTTCCCGAGCGTTCTTGGCTGTATATATGTATCTATGTATGTATGTATGCAAACGATTTACTGTAACAAATTCTCAAACTAAAACTTGTTTATCTGTGCCACTCTTGTATAAAAAAATATACATATATATTTCTATTTTTAAACATTAATTTTTCAAAGACATTAACTTATTTCAATTCAGTTTTAATTAGTTTGATTTATGAGCGCGCTTATTAAATAAACAAAATAAACAAAAATTTTTTGTTTTTATTGCATCTTTTTTTGTTCAAAAGTCTTAATTGAAGTTTTCAATAATGTCTTCTATTCAGGTGCTTTGTAATTATCTAAAATGCATCCTCTTGAAATGGTGCTTCGGGCAGCTGCATAAGGTTTGCTTGCTGTGCTGCTGGGTCGGATTAAATGTCTGAGCCCCATTTTCGCCACATTTTAATGTCTTTTAATATCGGCTTTAATTAAATGATTTTGTACACGTCCTTATCATTACACATCCGCAAAGTTTGCTTTCAGGAAGAAGAAAACAGCAATCATATTTCATTTTAATGCCATATCACGCAAAATTCTGGTTATTTATGATAATCGGTTTTCTGAACAATGTTGAAAATACATCAGGATACGTAATCCCTCTAATCGCTTATGTCATATTGCTGTAATATGACGACAATAATTGTTTCCAGGGCGTTTTTTACAATTTTGTCGTAATTGTTTCCAGGGCATTTTTTACAATTTTGTCGTAAGTGCCATAATTTCTCCACAATTTCAGCATTTTGGCGCACCATAATCCTGACTCTTTTGTTCTAGAACTACCCTTTGACACAAACATTTTTTGCTATCTCTGTGCTGCTTTGCGTCAGTCTTTGATGCTTGTTTTGCTGACTCAAATGTGAGACTAAAGGCAACGGCATCTTGTGAAGGTTTGTCTAAGATCTGAATCTCAAACAGCCTTTACTAACGTTTCCAGTGCAGTTTTTTTTCTGTTTTGTGGGTTGTACTTATGGTATGACAGCAGATCAAACCGTTCAATATCTTTTGCCAGCTGCTGTATTGACTTTTCTGGTCGCTGCGTCCGGTTTCGTAACTGAGATCAATATATTTGCCTATGTGTTTTCACCATAACGTAAATTTAATGCATTTACCAGGACCTCATGGCCCTCAACTGGAATTATTTGGAGAGCTTCTGCCGCTTACCTTCGTAACGCTAACACAAGAGCCGCTGTCCGATTTTTTTATTCCAGCCATAACTCATTGCTGCTACTTCAATCTGGGTTTTATAAATGTTCCAAGATGTTTCTCCGTCAAATGTTGACGCTTTCAATATTTTAGTGGTCTACAGGCGTGAAGTTTATTTTTTTGTTTCTTCCAGTTCTTGTTTTCTTGTTTCGCTTTTTCTTAACTCGTGTTAAACACTCTTTTGCCAAATCTGCTTTTGCTTTTTCTGGTCCTTTTCTCTGGAACTCTCTGCCTACTTCTCTAACTATTTCTCCATCGCTTGCGAAGTTCAGAGCGGATCTCAAGACCCATCTGTTTTCAAAATTCATTGAGGAGCGCTGTTGAACATCGCGGAAATAGCGCTTTATAAGCTAATTGATTGATTGATTGAATTGATTTAAGCGGAGACGGAGAATGGATGGGCCGCTTTTTTCACTGTTGAATGAAATCACCTACAACTATTTTAATAACTGATTTTGATTCTTTATTTTCTTGAGCAGCCGGCAAAATTTTTTTTATCTTTCCAAATTACGGAAAATTTTTTTAATTTTTAAATTGGTTCAAATTTTTATGATGGTCCATTCAGTACCATGACGGTATACTGAACGACTAAGCAAAGTAGTGAATGGACCAATGAAGCAAAACAAATAAATAAAAGAAAATAGAATTTTTGAAAAATTTTTTAAATCTACATAAAATAAAACAAAAATATACTTAAACTAAGTTAATGAAAAATTAACAAGTGTAATTCAAAGCACTAAATGCGCTTATTCATAGTTCATGCGCCCACTTCTTGCGCCCATGCACTATTTCGGCATCAATACCACATCTCCTTATCTCGCCCAGCTTCTCCACAAACGATGCATAAATCGTTTTCATCAAATAAGTTTTCTGAAGCTTTATTTTTTCTAGATGTTTTGATGCCTTCCTATTGCACACTGTAATTAATGTTCCTCTTTCAGCACTAGTTAATGATCCAACTTAACGCTCTCCTTTACCTGCTATCACATGTCCTGGAACCTGAACCGTCAAAATTCCTGTTTCATAATAACCACTTATCTAGACAGAAATAATAAAAATAACTAAGTTCTATAAAATGCCCGTCGAAACAGAAAAAAAGTAAATTAGAAAAATCATAGTTGACATTGATAACACATCCTTGTGAAATAGTACAATAAAAAAATGAATATTATCCGGGAAAAAAAGAAAACATAATATTGATAGTTATTTAATAGTTAGAAATTAATTTAAATCGAGAGAACGCAACCGATTTTTGAAGAGAGCATATGAGGTTGAAGAAACGACATCTACGGACAACGTATTCTATATTCGAATGATTTGGTTGCAGTAGAAATATTTGGTTGAGTTGTCACTAATGTTGAAATCACGCAATTTGCTTTGATGTCCTTGAGTTGATAAGTACAGTGATGAAATGAAATGACTATTTAGGTCAGTTTGAACGAGGTTATGAAGTATTTTGTAGAGAAGGCATAGATCAGAAATCAGCCTACGACGCTCCAGAGTATCCATTCCAACCGCATGCAATCGAGACAGGTATGAGAGATGATGTAGAAACGGAATAGATTTTGTAAATCTTCTCTGTACACTTTCAATTTTGTCTATTTGATATTTGTAATGTGGATTCCACACAGATGAGGCATATTCAGCCAAAGGACGTACTTAGGTGCAGAAAGCTTTAATAAGTAGGTCCTTGTCCTTGGAGGTAAAACATCTGGTGATTAACCGTGAACGAGAAGAAGCTTTACGAGCAATATCATTGATATGATAATTAAAATTGAGTTTATTGTCGACAATTACACCTAGGTCCTTTAATTTAAGTGGTCCATGTGTGATAAATAGTGATGACCAATCGAAAATTGATGAGGAACTGTATTAGATCTGGTTGAAGATTTCGATATTTAATATTTTTTTTTACAATTTAAAATGCAACAAAATATTATTTAATAATCAAAATTCATAACCAATATTTATTTATTAATTTTGAAAATGAAAAAAAATCAATATTTAGTAATGACTCTATGTCTGACTCTATGTGTCTTAAACTTAATGATTCTAAGTTTGAATTAATTTGTTTTAATAAATCTAAACACTCTATTACTATTCCTCCTATTATCTTACCTGATTCTAAAACTCTTGATGTCTCTCATAAGTTTCGTAGTCTAGGTTTTATCTTTGATTCTACAAAGTCTCTCTCTTCTCAGATTAATAGTGTTGTTAGAAGCTCTTACTTTCATCTACGTAGAATAAAAAAAATTTTGCCTTTTCTTGATGATCCTACTCTTTTCCTTCTTGTTACTTTGTTAGTCTTATCTAGGATTGATTATTGTAACTCGCTCTACTATGGTCTTCCTGACTCTATACTCTATCCTTTAAGTAAAGCTTTTAACTCTGCTGCTCGTCTAGTTGCTCGTGCCTTTTTCTTTTCTCATATATCTCCATATCTTGTTTTCTTGCACTGGCTACCTATAAAATATAGAATAATTTTTAAAATTTGCACGTTCACGTATAAGTCTCAATCTAAATTATTTTCTAAGTATTTATCAGATATATTAATTGAACCTGAACGCCCCGGTTTACGATCGTCTTCTTCTTCTCGCTTTTTCTTAACTCGTGTTAAACACTCTTTTGCCAAATCTGCTTTTGCTTTTTCTGGTCCTTTTCTCTGGAACTCTCTATCTACTTCTCTGACTACTTCTCCATCACTTGCGAAGTTCAGAGCGGATCTCAAGACCCATCTGTTTTCAAAATTCATTGAGGAGCGCTGTTGAACATCGCGGAAATAGCGCTTTATAAGCTAATTGATTGATTGATTGATTGAATAGATTCAAGTAACTATTAACAAATGCGAGGTTCATTTGGTACTTACAATGGTGGTCTATCCTGTACAACATAGTGGTTACGCACAAAAAATATCTCCCCAAAATGAAAAAAGATAAAACTGTTGAATATACACCCTCGTGTTAAGAAAGCATTATTCTTAATCATGAAGAATACGCCGTTAAACTCCACCCAGTTTTTTTTTATTGTCATTTATTACATGCATAGAAACTAAACAGACAATGATGAAAAGATGTAAAGCTTTAAAAGTGAAATTAGATTTTAAAATTTGTATCAAGAATTAAATTACAATTTGGTAAAATAGGTGTTTATTAATCTTCTCTTTATAATTAAATGATAATAATTTACGACGCAATTTACGATGCATTGAAAAATTTCCATAATCGAAAAACGAATCCATTCTCTTAGCATAAATTAAATTATTTAACAAACTTATAAAAAGTTATAAAATAAAACTTTGTTTCGGTTGTATAAGGAATAACAATGGCTCTTTGCTATTATTTTATATTTAATTTTAAGCACTTCGTAGCTTGACGATAGTCCCTTGCGTGGCTCTGAAACAGATATGGGCAGTAATGTAATTCAAGTAATGAAATTACGTAATTCAAATTACAATTGTAATTTGTATCGAAATTACTTTTTAAGTAATTTGTAATTTAGTAATTTCATCTTTCACGTAATTTGGTAATTTCAAAGTAATTTCAAATTACATTTTGACTAAAAAATATAGTTTATATGTGAGTGAACAGATATACTTACACAAATTATTATTATTATTATTATTGAAAATTTTTTTTTCTTGAAATTCTAAAAAAATTTTTAAATTCTAAAAATTTATTTGATTAAAAATTTCATTTGCTGCTTTGAAGTTTTATGGTCATATAGCTACATCAAAAAAGTTTACTTCTTTGATGTTTGACACTTCTTTTTTTTTTCTTTTTTTCTTTCTTCCTTTCTTTCCTTCTTTCTTCAGTCGTTCATTAAACGATTGAACAAATTGTTGATCGAAAGAAAGCAAATTAATAAAAGAATATGAAAATGACATCAAAGGATATGCAAAATCAAGAGTAGAGGTGAATAGTGTTTTTCTTTCTTCAGTAATTCGTTAAATGATTGAACAGATTGTTGATAGAAAGAAAATAACTTAATAGATAAATATAAAAATGACTTCAAAGAATATCAGCGCAAAGAAAAATCAATGTTTAAATAATTTCAAAAAAAATTTTCTCTTCATTTATTCAAACTGGCTGGATGTAATTTAATTTCATGTAATTTGAAATTAGTAATTTTTAATTAGTAATTTGGCTCTTTTATTAAATGTAATTTGTAACTGGTATCGAAATTACAATATTTAGAGTATTTTGTAATTTGTATCGAAATTACAATATAGTGTGTAATTTGCCCATCTCTGCTCTGTAAAGAGCCTTTTGTTGGGACATTCTCAAACTGGATAAAATGTCTTCATAAGAATGAGCGCCCTTTCAAATTTATTTTCATTTCTGGCAATGCTCCTATGCCACATAAATTCATCCAAATAGGAAGACAAGTGGTTATCACATGTCCCTCTCATTCTTTTGAACTTGTCTTTGGCGTACCTCCAAATATTCGTTGGTGTCCTGGTAAATTCCACTAAAGACGCATCTTTGGCGAACAGGTCTTGCAGCACCATTTTGAGTCAATCTGGACTATGTGACCAGGACCCCCGATTTGCATAGGTTGAGCGGCTATCCATGAAAAACACAGCTCTCGCAAAAAAATTGAACAAATCAACTATGGAGTGTTGCGATATTTGCAAAAGCGTTGATATAGTTGTTTGTTCTATGTTGTTCAACGACCAGTAGAACGTCATCTAAAAAAAATTACTCACATAATTGAATTCAGCCATAATTTTTATTTTTTTGATCAATATCCATTTATATTAAAGTACATTTACCATGATATATTTTTCAATCAGAAGTTTGCTCTTCTGGAAAAAAAAACTCCAATGCCGGATTGACAAAGTTGTCCTACAATTGTTGTTGAAACATCAACAAACCACCTACCCCGTCTTTCAAGTTTTTTTTGGACGACATCTCCATCTCATGTCCGCATTTATTACAAACCCAAAGTTGTGCCAATATTTTTTAATTTTAAAAAATTGATGATATGAATTGAAAAATATAAGTGTAATATTTAATTTTTTGCTTTTTTTTATTTTAAATTAATTTATTTAAAAATGAGCAAAATATAATAAAATATACCACTCAAATTTTTTCCAAAAAATCAAAAAGGATATGCAAAAATTTTCTGTTTTTCAAAATCCAAACAAAGAACTTTATTTAAATCCGCTTCCAAAGACATGAATTTAAATTTATACCTGGTTATAGACAACCAAAAGACGGATTTGAATTTAAAAAAAAAAATAAAAATTCGCATATTTATTTTTTCTAAATTCAATTGTGCTTTCTCTACACGGTGCCGTCTCCCTCCTATCTATTTCGCGAGATAACTTCTGATAGCCAAACTTAAAATCATCTGAATTTTCATTTTCATAAACAAGGCTCCATTTAGGCTGGTTAAAAACTATCTGCTATCAAAACTCTACTGTTTCCACTTGTAGCAAGATTTCGCTTTTTAAACTCATCTTTGAGTTGAACCAATTAAGTTGATGCAGTTTGATTATGTTGTGTTTTTTTTTATAAAATAACCTGTCAACGAGAAAAAAAATGTTATAATCCACTAGGGATGCACCGAAGTTCTGCCCCGGCTCCGGCCAAAATCCGGCTTTATTTTCAAATCCGGTCAAATCCGGCCCCGGCCGGATTTGGTGGCCGGATTTAGGGCCGGATTTAAGCGTCTATCAACTTTTAAAAATGTTAGAAATAGAAAAAAAAATTTTATTGAATTCAATTAATTTTATGTCAATAAGTTAATGGCTAAGGCTAAGCTAAAGGCGTACATGACACATAATAACAACATCACTAATTTTGAGGTGATTTGGACAATTTTCTTTATGCTATAACATGGGTTATGCATAAATTATAAGCTGATCTTTGTGTAAAAGAACTTGTGCACGTGTATATACTATATATTGATAATTGCACATGACGGATCATATAGCTACATAATATATATATATATATAAAGATATATATATATATATATATTTAGAGAGAGGGAGAGAGAGAGAGAGAGAGAGATACATAAGCACATAATTTAAGAACATGGTATGTTAAAGGTTAGGCTAGGTAAACATGACACAATTACATCACTAATTGTGCGGTGAGCTTGGACAATTTTCTTTGTGCTTTAACTTGGGTTATGCAAATATGCATAAATTATAAGCTGATCTTTGTGTACAGAATTTGGCGTATCACAACTTATTCATATATTTGAATTAAATAACTATTTGCTTGGTGTTATTTTTTGATGTTCAACATGTAAATAACCGTAAATGTGAATATTTTTTCAAACGTATGTAAAATGGTAACTAAAATCCGGCTCCGGCCCCGGTCGGTTTTTGAATTTCAAATCCGGCCAAGTCCGGCCCCGGCCGGATTTGAAAAACCTGAATCCGGTGCATCTCTATAATCCACCAAAGATCCCACTTCTGACACCAATGTTATAACTGGCCGGTCGAAGTTTTTTTTTAAAACTTCTTGATTGCCTGAGATGTGAAAAATGGATGTCAAAGATGGAAAAAATCTGGCGATTAACACTATTGAAATAATATATATGTATATTATATATGTTTCAATATATTTATGACTTTCCATAGTTTCAGACAATCTTATATTATTGCTAACTTGACTAACTTGCATACACTGCTTTTTTCGTTTTTTGTCGACTTACGTGTCTTCTAATATTTCAAATAACGTTTCTTTAATAAACAATTATATTAAAAACAAACAAAGAAGTTTTTTATATTAAACAGGATATGGGCCCAGGTTACAATTAAACAGGTTATGAGCCCAGAACGCTTAATAAATTGTTTAGAGAAAAAGTTATTTTGAAAAAAAAGAAAGAGATTGCAATTCGTGACTAAAAGAACTTTTCCAACTATCGTTGAAGCAAGAACATCAATTTTTTTTTTCTTCAAAATGGACTCAAAGCTTCAAATAAAACAGTTAAGTTGCGCAGCCGATTGGCCCATTTGGAAACGTCGTGTTCGAGATTTCATGGACTACCATGAGGGCGCACTTGATGTGATTGATGGGAAGTTGTCGAAACCAGAATTACTAGAAAATCAAACAGAGCAACAGACAAAAGATTTTAAAAATAAATCAGATCTGTTTAGAAAGGCAAACAGTTATGCCAAATCAGTAATTGCGAATGCAGTCACAGAAGATACATACCAAAAGATAATGGACAAGAACACAGCGTTTGAAGTTTGGAAGAAATTAAAAAGAAATTTTGAAGCGTCAACTAAGGACCAACTGTTCCAAGTTTGTAGCAATTTTTTCGATTTCAATTGGATAGCGGATGTAGATGTATCCGGCCAAATTGCAAGATTGAAGACTTTATGGAACGAATTAAACAGTGGGCTTCAGGCATCGGGAGAAAATAAACTACCAGAGCTGCTATTAGTATGCAAAGCGATGCAGATTCTCCCAAATAGTTTCCAAAACTTCAAATCAAGTTGGCTAATGCTAGGTGAAGAAAAGCAGTCGATAGATGATTTAATCACTCATCTCTGTGCTTTTGAAAGAGAGATAAAGACTTTCGACACAATCGATAAATCATCAAGGCAGAACGCCTTAGTTGTAAATGTTGAAAAGCCAAGTTTCAACAAATCAAGAGATTTCACTAAAAGGACAAAACCAGTTGGTAACTGCAACTATTGCCATAAACCTGGACACTGGGTTAAGCAATGTAGAAAGTGGGTCAGTGATGGAAAACCTTCTAAAAATTCCAAAAATGTTTCAGCGACACCAAGAAAAGCATATGAAGAAACATCAAATGTAGTTTTGTGCACGTCAGCCAGTAATTAAACACTGAGAGACAACACTAAGTGGTATATTGACAATGGAGCAACAAAGCACCTAACGAACAATACAGGTAATTTTGTTACTTTTGAGAAGTTTGTCGCACAAAGTTCTGTTCAAGCTGCAGGAAAAAAAGTTCTTGCTGCTGTGGGTAGAGGCGAAATAAATATGCTGTCAACAGTAAATAACAAACAACAGTATATAAAACTCTCAGATGTCTGGTATGTTCCAAATAAAGGTAGAAACCTGTTTTACATATTAGCCGCACAAGATAAATATTCAAAAAACTGCAAGTTTGAATCTTATGCAACCAAATGTCAACTCAGTATAAAGAACCGAGTGGTAGTACAAGGGACAAGACGAGTAGATGGTTCCTTGTATGAGGCAAACTTGATTTCATAACTCCAGATACACCGGCTGAAGTGAATATAGTCAGTGAAAATTCAATAGTGCAGCTCTACCATGAACGTTTTGGTCATCAAGATAAACGTCACATAAAGAATGTTATAGAAAAGGAGTTAAACATTAAAGTTCATCTTGACAAGGATTTGTGTGAACCATGTCTCTATGGTAAAGCACATGGGTTAAAATTTGGCAAGAGAAATGCAACCAATAAACCAGGTGAACTACTATCAGCAGATGTTTGTGGTCCTTTCAGTACAGAATCATTTAATAGTAAACGATATTTTGTTGTTTTTAAAGATCATTACAGCAAAATGAGGTTCATTTTTTTCTTAGACACAAAAATGAAGTGAAACAGACACTACAAAATATTTTGTCTCAAGCAGCGACTCAAGGTCATAAAGTAAAAGAATTTTTGAGTGACAATGGGGGTGAGTTTGACAACGAAGAAGTTCGAAACATCCTGCGCAGCCATGGAATCACGCAAAGACTAACAGCACCATATACACCTCAACAAAATGGTGGTAGTGAACGTGAAAACAGAACAATAGTAGAAATGGCACGCACATTGAAGTACTCAAATCCAGATTTTGAATTTCCAGTCGCTATGTGGGCTGAGTTATGTTCAACTGCAGTATATTTACTTAATCGAACAGGCAAGTCGTCGATTGAAGATAAAAGCCCATTTGAAATTTGGACAAGTAAAAAGCCGAGAATTAACCATTTGAGAATAATTGGCTCTACATGTTTTGTTCACATACCTGATCAAAAAACGTCAAAAAATGGATAAGAAAGCCATAAAAGGTTACCTTGTTGGTTACGATGGTGACGAACGCTATCGTATATGGCTCCAAAATCAATATAAAATGATATTCTCAAGAGATGTAGTTTTCCAAGAAAAACCTATGAAATGTACAACATCATTTGAACATCAGACTCAAAAAGATTTTACAACAGATCCTCAAATCAATTGCAAATCAGAAAATGACTCGAGTAGTAGAAATGATGATTCAAAAAAAGAAATTACAGATGACACTGAGAAAATTATAGATAATTCAGTTAAAGTTCAACTCAGAGATAGGTCAAGCTTGCAGAAATCTAAGAAGTTAGATGATTATGTGATGCAGGCTGAGACATATTTATTAGATGTACATGAACCAGATACATACGAAGAAGCCATTCAAAGCAGGGAAAGTAAATATTGGAATGATGCCATGAATAATGAAATTAATTCATTAAACAAAAATAGAACTTGGGAACTTTGTGAGCTACCCAAAGGAGCTAAAGTTATTCCATGTAAATGGGTTTACAAAATAAAAACCTTGCCAAACGGAAGTGTAGATAGATACAAGGCAAGACTTGTGGCAAAAGGATTTTCACAACGACAAAATGTAGATTACAATCAGACGTTTAGTCCAGTAGTAAAGTTGACTACAGTTCGCTCTGTACTAAGTATTGCAGCAAGTGAAAAACTGCATCTTCTTCAATTTGATGTATCAACTGCATTCCTGGATGGTGAACTTGATGAAGTGATCCACATCAAACAACCAGAAGGATATAATGATGGCTCAAATAAAGTTTGTCGATTGCTCAAAAGTCTGTATGGTCTAAAGCAAGCACCTCGTTGTTGGAATCAATGCTTCGGCAAGTTTCTTTTTGAATGTGGCTTTAAGTCGAGTGAAGCGGATCCATGTCTGTATGTTAAAAAACAGAATGAAAACATTATGATGTTAGCATTGTTTGTTGATGATGGACTGGTAGCCGCTAGCAACACAGAAGATTTAGATCTATTCATTGGAAAGTTGAAGCTGAAATTTCAGGTTACAGTTAAACCTGCAACATATTTTTTAGGTCTTCAAATAGAAACTCTATTGGATGGAAGCATAAAAGTTTGTCAATCTGGTTATGCAAGGAAAATTCTTAAACTTTTCAGATTTGAAGAATGTAAACCAGTTCACACCCCAATGCTTAAAGAAAATGATAATAATCAATCAGACATAGCAGGTTCAGAGTACCCTTTTCGACAACTAGTTGGAGCATTAATGTACCTGATGTTAGGTACAAGGCCAGACATTGCGTACAGCATTAGCTATTTATCACGCTCCCTCGAGAACTCAACACCAGGAGATATAATAAAAGCAAAACGAGTGCTTAGATTCTTAGCAGGAATAATCGATCAGAGCATTGTGTACAGATCAGACAGTACAAAAGGAGTTTTACAGTGTTTCAGTGATTCAGATTTTAGAGGCTGTAGAAATACTGGACGTTCGACCACAGGTATTGCAGTGATATATGCAGGAGGCATAATATCATGGATTAGTCAACGACAGGCCATAGTTGCAACATCTACAACAGAGGCTGAGATTATCGCTGCGACAGATGCTGTCAAAGAAATAATTTGGCTTCAAAGATTATTCAAATCATTACAGGTTGATTTGAAAGATGTGCTAATCTTGCAAGTTGACAACAGTGCTGCAGTCAAATTAGCTCAGAACCCCAAATTTCATCGGTGAACAAAACAAACACTTGTTAATTTTCCTCTATAAAATTAATTTTTAACTGGTTCAAAAATACTTATGGTTTTTGTAACCCAAACCAAAAAGGGTTAACACATAAACGTGAAAATATTTTTTAAACGTGGGATTTAGTTATATTTCTGATCTCAACTATTGAGAATTGTTGTCATCACGGATGACGTAGGCTTATTCTTGGCTTACAGGTCCTGAATAACCAACAGACAAATGAGACGTCTACATGTAGAGCCCGTAATTTTATGGGTGTCTGGATTTGGGCTCCGCAGTTGTTTCTTGGGGCTTTCACAAGGAAAATAATTTGAACAATCTCCTTTCATAACAGAATCACGCCAAATAGTGGTTCATAAATAATCCAATTTAATCAAAAGTTTTTGAAATAATTTTGATAAAAGGATTTAACACTTACAAAAGCAGAAAGCATAACCAAATGCAAGCGTTTCTAAAATAATAAAAACATAGATAAAAATGTTAAGCCCAAAAGTATATACAGAAAATTTAGTTTTTTGTTGATATGCAACAACGTTGTCGTTGATATGCAAAAATGATAATAACATTCAATAATACGGAAAATATTTGTTATTGATAAATTCTATACAATATTTAAAATATATTAGAAGATTAATACACTTTTCTATGCATTTTTGAAGTTTTTTTAAGATGCATACAATTTATATTCATCAAATTTCTCACATCCAGATGACGTTGATATGTTAAAATTAGTCGATAGAATAAAATAAAAGGAATTGATATGCTTAAATGGCTGAAGCCGTACTTCTTGTCTTTATATATAAAAAAAAATAACAAAGGTTAAGGCCTATTTTGGTGCAAAGATATTTTGAGCTGATTTTGTATTAAATGGAAACCATGATTTAATATATGGCTATAGTTTTTTTTCTGATGAGCTCATATTCTTTAAAAATATTATAAATATCTTGCATGTTACGCCACTTCTGGTTAAATCTAATAAAGAAAACATTTTTTCAATTATTTAATTTTTTAAAAGCTTACAAATACTTTTATGAATAAAATAATGTTCACCAATGTGGATTTGATATTTTGATAAAATCTTTTATTGTTTGTTTGTTTGTTATGAAAAAAAGTCTCAAAAAATTTGTTAGGATCATAAAGTGCCCGTCTTTGAAAAAAATATTATAGAAACTTCATCAAAATTATATGTTACCATATCCCATCACATTCTTTTTTTGATTTTTGGAATTCTTTTTGTTTCAATGTAGTTGAACAAATCCGCAAATTGATTGAAAAATAGTTACTAAAAGGTTTTTCAAACTAATAATCTTATGTTAGCTCTGGTTTAAAAGCAAAAATTTGTGAATTTTCGATAAATTGGTCGTTATTCCCGACTCAATCAAAATTTTGTGTTAAATTTTACATATATTGTTTCTGGTTGTTGCATAATTGTTAGATAATGTACATTTGTACATCATATATTCGTATACAATGTTTGAAAAACTTTGAGTAAGCTGCAGCCAACCTCCTGGGAACAGGTGATTTAATATTGATGCAAATGCTTCCATGTCAACGTCGAAATCAATTAGTTAAAAACGATTCATATGTGCTATATAATATTTTTGTATGGAGAAAATAGAAAACAATTTGTAATTTGAAAAGTAAAAATAACTAATAAATTGTTAAAATATTAGATGATTTAAACTGTAGTTGGCATATACTTTTATTTTTTTCAACAGTAGTTTGATGTAAAAAAATAAGGGATCAGATTTGGTGTTTTGTTCAGAGCTCTGCTTGGAAAAAAATTGCTTATTCAAAATCTTGTATTATTCAAAATTTTGAATTAGGAAAAAATGCATTGTTGTTTGCGTGTATATAAATTAATATATATATATATATAATATATATATTATATAATATAATATAAAATATTAAATAATGAATAAAGCCACGCCTTATATATTTTTAATAAATTCCACCGCTACAATTTTAATTAATTAATTAAAATTTAATTTCCTCTCTTAATATAATAAAAACAATTTTTTAATTTTTCATTATTAAAACTTAAATTCTATATATATATGTGTGCGTGTGTGTGTGTGTGTGTAACAGTTACGACACCTAACGAAATAGGCATACAAATTCGTACACATATGTATTGGTACCTGTGTACTGTACGGGTGCTTGCAAGCTTTTGCATGCAGCTACTGTTGTGTTGCAACGGGATCCTACTCCTTTTGCAATATCTCCTAAATATAATATATTCGTTTATATGTATATATATATGCCATTGTACAATATATATATATATATATATATATATATATATATATATATATATATATATATATGTATACACACACGCGCGCACACACACATAAATAAATATATATATATATATATATATATATATGTTGGTAATAGACATAATTATATATATATATATGCATATATATATATACATATAGTACTTATACATAGAACGTTATTGGCACTGATGACGTCATGAATTGATTTAATAAAAATATTGAGCTGAGAGCGTGATGTCTCGTCAGGTATGTTAGTTTCCGCATATTTCTTCTGACATTCACATGTTACCATAAATGTTCATCCGTATGTTATACAGTTTGTAGTGGTGACATGCCTGAGTGTTTGTTTCGTTTCACTTCTTTTACGGGTTTTATCATCAAAATATAATTTGTGAATGTAGAAAAATTGTCTCTAAGCCTGTTTAATGTAAATGATAGAGTCAAGCAAAACAATCCGTAACGTTATCAACAAAATACAAAAAGTTTTTCACTGAAGAAAAATGCATACATCGGGCAGCGTATGAAACACGAAAATGAAGTTGCAGAGAGAGAGAAAGAATACGAGTCAACAAAGAAAGATAGTGAAGCACTGAAAGAGTTAAGCAGCAATATATAGAGAGTATTAGAATGTCTATTAAAGTGTACGCTCGTTCCTCACTTACCCATCTTCACCATCGACATCGTCTTCGTCGTTGTTGTTCTTATGCATAACCAAGTCGGCCATAGTTGACGTCATCGATTTCTATTTCTGGTCGCCATGTTTGATTTTTATCACTTGCCAAAATCTGGTTTAATCAGTTGTAATAAAAAAAATTTGAAATTGTAAAACACTTCTGCTGTTTGCTTGGAAATAAACAATAATTACACAATTAGCTATCATACGAAATAAAAATACTCTGCCTCAAACTTGTAACAATACTAATTATGTTGGTTGATAATAATTTATCTTCGTGTTATTTGTGTTATTTCGCATAGGTTGGATTACCGATTAAAACGTTCGATTGACAGCTGTTAAATGAATATTGAAAAAGGTATTAATATCAAGCTCTTTAAATTTTGATTTCAGGATTTTGTCGCCAGAATAATATGAATAATTTAAGCCTCATTTGGCATACTCATGTACTAACAATTTATTTAAACTATTTATTTAATAACTTAAGATGTAATTTATTGCCAATTATCACAATTTAACGTAATTTGATTCAACCTGATTAGGTTTTATTGTTTGATCCCACCCAAGTGAGTTATACGAAACCAGTGGCGTACCGAGGGTGATAGGCTTCCATGACTGCAAGTTCTGTCAGAGTTTCGCTACCAATAACGTTTAGAATCTGTATATACAACTACGTGATAAACAGTAATAAATCTGAAAAATCTAGCCAGTTTATCTCGATGCTAGGTTGGCATTAGAAACTGTTTTAATGGTGTTGGATAGATTTCTTCAAAAATTTTGTGATGTACTAATAGAAATGAAAAATCAATGATCAATGAAGTCAATGATTAATGAAAACCAAAAAATTTTTTAAAGTTGAATGTGTTTTAGTATTCATTTTGTGGCCCCTATGATCAGGCGCCAAGAGGGCCAACTTTCCATTCCTCTTGGTGCACCACTGGGTAAAACACATATATTCATATTCAATAATAATTAAAATAAACTTAGCCTAATTATGTTTATATACATATTTTTAATTTGTTTATAGTTACTAAATAATATTTTGTGTTACAAACAAAACTTCAGAAAGATTGAACCTTGTGTTTTATCGAATCAAGAAAATAAAATAATTAATAATTTGAACAATCTAATCTATTTTTTAAATGTTTATCATAAAATATAACCAAACATAAGTTATCTATTCTACAATTGTTTTCTCATTCTCACTTTTCCTTAATTCTTGTAGACTATTCCTGCCTTTGCTTTTCCTATTAGACGTTGTTTTTTTTTTCTTACTACTTTTCAATCACTTATGAAATTACGAACAGATTTACACAATTTATTGGGAAATGCTGTCGAACACAACAAAAAGATGTTTTTAAAAATGAATTTGAATAAAGTAAATTTATATATGCACAGTAATTGAATAAAACATTTCAGAGAAAAATCAGCAGTTATAAAATTAGAAAAAACAATACACATATTAACGAAATTTTAATAAATGTTGTATATATATATATATATATATATATATATATATATATATATATATATATATATATATATATATATATACAGTGCGGCTCAAAATGATAGTAACGGTTGATATTTTCCATTTTCTTCAAAACCATTGTGTCGAATTAATTAAAATTTTTACCCCTAATTTTCAACATTTAAACAAACAATGAAACATGAGTAAGTTATTGTTTAAAAAAATATTAATATATATTATTCAAAAAATACGATTTTTACAAAACGATAGGAACAATTTTATTTTTAAGTTTAAAGCAGCAGTTTCAAAAATTCCTTGTCTACTCTAGCAGCCCGGAAGCAATACAAATCTCTAAATCCATTAATAATTCAAATGCAAAATAATATTCATAATATCCTGGATAGCAACAAAAAATTAATTATAATGTGGATCTCCAGCCACATTGGAATTGAAGGAAATGAAAAGGTAGATTGGATGGCTTCTCAAGCTCATTCGATGCCATTACCTAGAGTTCCAATTTTGTCCAGTGATCTAAAAAATTTAACAAACAACCTTATTGTTGAAAAATGGCAGCAGGAGTGGAATAAAATATCAAATTTCTTAAAATTAAGTCGATGCCATTACCTAGAGTTCCAATTCTGTCCAGTGATCTAAAAAATTTTACAAACAACCTTATTGTTGAAAAATGGCAGTAGGAGTGGAATAAAACATCAAATTTCTTAAAATTAAGTATGCCATCAGTAAATAAAAAAAGCTCAAAAATAGTTATTTAAATGGTCATCTTCAGTCTGTTATCAATAGATTAAAAATAGGACACTCAGCAATCACACATTCCTGGATCCTCAACAAAACAAAGCCACCTTATTGTGAAGCCTGTGACGTAAAACTATCTATTCAACATATATCAACTGAATGTGAAAAATACGATCAGATCAGAAGGAAACTCGGGGTTCCATCAAATGTAGAATTGCTCTTCTAGAATATAAGCCAGGAAGTCAAATTTGTGGAGGAGACAGATTTGATCAACAGAATTTGAAGTTTTTTAGATGTCACAACAAAATAATCAGTTTCTAATGATCCAAGGGCGTTAAATAGCTGCATCATTCTGAAACGCCGTTAAGCTGCAAAAAAAAGTTTCAAAAATAGTATGCACATTAGATCTTACCAAACGTTGTTTTGTTTACATTAAGTGCGTTTTAGACTGATTTGAAATTGATTGAAATTGTTTTTCATTATGGGTAGAGGGAAAAAACTGAACAGGGACCAAACAATTCAAATTTTGACATTAAGATTCAAAAATTATAGTCTGGGCAAAATTTCAAAATCATTAAACGTTTTTAAAATAGTATTTTTAAATTTTTGTAAAAATCCATTGACTTCTGGAACCAAAAAAAGTACTGGCAGGCCGCAAAAACTAACAAAAAGAAGAAAGGCACTTATAATTAAAAAAGTCTTTGAGAGTACAAGCAGTTCTGTTGAGTTGATAAATGACTTACAGTTAAACTGTAGTATCAGTAATGTAAAAAGATGTCTAAAGAAATGCAATTATTAGGAATTTGAGAAAAAAATCAAATCATTGCCATTGACAAAATTTCATGAAGGGCAACGATTGCAGTGGGCAAAAGATCATATTACCTGGGATGACAAATTTTCATTTGTCATCTTCTCTGATGAAAAATAATTCAATCTTGATGGTCCAGACGGCAAAAAATTCTATTGGCATCATAAGAGAAAATAGAAACGAAGATTTATTAAAAGACAACAAGAAGGAGGGTCAGTCATGGTTTATGGTGCCTTTTCATTTAAAGGAAAAAGCCAACTGTTAATTCTTCGTGGACGCTAACATTTTCAGGCATATATAAATGTTCTTTCACAATGTATCTTTTGCGCAGTCAAAACTTGGAAAAAAATTTATATATCAAGATGACAAAGCCCCAATTCATACATCCAAAGCCACTAAAGAATTTTTAGAGACTCATAGAATTGATGTTTAACCATGGCCAGCATTATCACCTAATCTCAATCTAATTGAAAACATGTGGGGGTGTTTAGTTAGACAAGTTTATGCCAATAGAAGACAATTTAAAAATCTAACAGATTTAAAAATGAAATTTTAATGCAGTGGGACAAAATTGATGAAAATTTGTTAAAATCTTTTAGTTAATCCATGAATGCAAGGTGTCTAAGTGTTATTGAAAATAAAGGAACAAAATAAGCTATTGAAACTTATTCTATTAACTAAACACTTTGAAAAATAATTTTTTTTCATTTGTTCCTATCATTTTGACCCAGCATTTAAATCATTAAAATCATTATTATGCTGTTATCTAAGACCTATAACTCTAAAAAATTTGTTTACATTATTGTGTTTTACATGTTATTAGATATTTACTGTATAAATATTATTTAATATGGCTTAATTGTTTTGAAGAAAATTTAAAAAATCCACTATTCCTATCATTTTGAGCCGCACTGTATATATATATATATATATAATATAAATATATATATATATATATAACATTTATATATAAATAAGCGGGAGCAGGTCGGAAATTTTCACCTATTATATTATATATTATTATTATTATTACAATATTATTATATCATATTAATAGTGTTAGTAATAATAATAATAAATTAAATAATTTTGCGCCTCACAATTTTGACGCTGTATTTTCCGCCTTGACAACTATCGTTTAAGCAATTTTAAATTTTCGTTGTTAAAAATTTTTCATTACAATTTCGTGTTTCTTTTTCGAATTTATTTGTATATATTCTTAATAATTTTAAAACTGTAATAATACTAATTAATAAATTTATAAATAATGCACTTACGATGACGGTTTAACGTCGAGATAGATTTATCTGCAATAATTTTGATAAAATGTTTGTTAATAAAAATAAAGCTTCAATTTTAATTAAACAGACTCAATCTTGTCGATAAAAATTTACTAAAACAAATTGAAAAATTCGAATAGAAGTTGATAAACGCTAATAAATCGGTGGAATTTGCATATTGTCAAGAATTCGGTTTTCTACCGGCATATATATATATATATATATATATATATATATATATATATATATATATTGCGTTTAGACTATCATAAATACAATTATTTAAAAAGATCACAGGCTTTTCGGCATTATTCAACTTGTAGTTGAATTTCTCAATTTTTCTCTAACGAGACTTATTTTAAAATATCACAGGCTTTTCGGCATTATACAACTTGTAGTTGAATTTCTCAAATTTTCTCTAACGAGACTTTTATCATCTTGATGAAGTTCATTAAGGTTAAATAAAAAACTTAATATTGCGTTTAGACTATCATAAATACAATTATTTAAAAAGATCACTGGTTTTTCGGCATTAGTCAACTTCTAGTTGAGTAATGCCGAAAATATAAATAATATATATATATATATATATATATATATATATATAAGGTGAGTTTCCCACCTGCTATTGCTAATATATGTATATATGTATATATATATATATATATATATATATATATATAATTGGTTGATGTATGTAATGTTTTTTCTAATTTTATAACTTGTATATATATATATATATATATAGATAGATATAATATATATAATCAGTAATAATATAGTATATAATCAGTATATATATAAACAGTATTTTATGAATTCTACCGAATTGTTGGCATTAATCAATTTAAAGTTTGTCTTTTTAATTTTTTACCAGAATTTTCTAGAAATTGTTCAGTTTATTGAAAATAGAGTTATGGTCCATGTTCATCATGATAATTTAATGAAGCTGTTGTTATCCAAATTCATCATGCAAATAGGCCTTATTTCGATTTTTCACAATCATCTTCAGTGCAGTGGTTTATATAGTTTCTTCAAACAAAGCATGGTTAGCTCTTTATCATAGTGAGTTACTTATTTGGCGTCGTATTCTTCATCTTCGTTGTTGTCATTTCTTTGTTCCTCATTGTTACTGAAGTTAGTATTAAGGCGTCGAGTTGGTAATGATTAAATAATTCTTTGTTTGTTTATTTGGGGTTTATTGAAATTTATTAGGACACCATCTGGAATTTTTAGATGTATTGTGTTCGTGTTTTGATAAATATTTTTTGTGTTGTCAAGAATTTGGCGGGTTATTGGAGTTGCATGTGTTGATTGTAAGTAAGATTTGATGGCTTCTCTTTGTGTATGCATTGTAACACCAATATATGAATGTTTTGTTTGTTGACTCACACAGTCTGATTCAATAAAACATTGTTGACTCGCACATATGACTCAATAGAACTTTATCATTCACACATCTAGTTTTTATTTAATAAAACTTTATCATTCACATAAATAGCTTTTATTTATCGATCACCTCACTAACTCACTAAGTTATCATCTAGTTTATGTGGATGTAAAATGTCTTTAAATGACTTGTCGTTCTGATGTTCAAGTCACATGTTAAGCTTAGGCAATTTTTAAAATATGCTGGTAGTTTGTTGCGATGAAATTTGAAAACAAAAATAGAATTTTGAAAACAAAAATCAATATATTGACGCAGAAAATGGCAATTGTCGGAAAAAGCTTTTTCTGTATCGTTCTATATCTTACCGTATTAATATTATATTTATGTTAATAAAATGTTTTTAAATAAAATTTTGTGTATTGCATTTATAAGTAAAATAATGAAAATAAAATTACAATACGTAAAATAGGAAAGTTAAACAATGCTGGAAATGTAGTGATATTTAATAACAATTGCTTATACAACAGTTTTAATCATTATTTATTATTATTGTTATTATTATTATTATTATTCTGTATGTTTTATGATATTTGATTGAATAAAAGAAGTGTTCCCATTATTATTACTAGGAATGCGACTAATCTAAGAATTTGAGATCCTGGGTATCTAGATTCGAATCCGATTCATGACGAATCCAGATCCAGTTTGCATACGATCTTAAAACTAAAAATGCTGTTTCAAAACGAAAAAGTTTACAAAAATTAAAATTTGTTTTTGTAAATAATAAACTTGCGGCAGTTTTGCTAAAACAAATCGCGTAAACATCAATGAGTTTGTATATCCATGGGTATTTATTACATAATCGTTGTTGATATTTTGATTCACTTTTTCCGCCCGCCGATCGAAAATTTTTGACCCGTAAAATGGTGAATCCTCAACTTTGGATCCGCGGATCCCTGGATTCGGTCCCGAGTCTGGATTCGGAATTCTTCGCATTCCTTATTATAATTATTATTTTGTGAGTATTTGTAATGCGCTTTTATCAGCATCTCAAAAGCACACAAACACAAAAAGAATTACGAATTTATAAAACAAAATAATTGACAATAGACAGTAATCAAATATTGTACTTAATTAACAATAAACAGTACCCGTAATAAACATTATTCAAGATGATTGCTGCTACTGTTTTTAACAGACCAATCTTTCACTCTGACGTGCTCGAGCCATGAATTTTCTTTCGTTACAATCTATTTTTCTTAAGCGACGGCTGAGAGTTGTCAGGTTGAACATCGTTACCTTTCTTTTGAATGTTGGATACCACAATATAAAGTTTTTTCTTGCAGTAATTTTCAAATTGTTTGATGTTCATTAACCGACAATTAATCTTCAGGCAAGTATCTCAACGAAATGTAGCGTAAGTTTAGAAGATTTTTTTTTACTTTAAACAGCATTTAGGTCAATGTGTTTTGTGCACCCCCTTCAAAGGTTTTAACGACAAACACACATCATATATAAATACGCGTGAAAATTACGGATCGTAAAAATTTTTTATGATTGTATTCGAATTCAGTTGCTGCAACAGCAGGACCAGGCGCTTTTAACCATTACGCTATCACGTCGTCAGTGTGTATGTTGGTATAATATATTGTATGACCGCTGGTGAATTGGTTGTGGGTAGGTGTTAAAACGCAATATGGCCAGAATGTTTTAGACAGAACTGATTCTTAGTTAATCTTATATAGTTGCGTGTATGGATATGTTTTTTCATATAATCGTGTTTGAGAATGAAAGGTGGTTCTTTTATGGCATGTTTTTGGTTCTTGTTCTTTCAGGGTTCTATTCCAAATATTGTTTTGCAGAAAACTTGTTAAAAATTGGTTATCTTGTCCATCTTCGTCCAGCCAATAAAGAAATCTGACACCTAATTTTCATTTAAGTTCACTTTGACAAAGTGAATATTTTCCTATATAAACTAAACTGCACTGATGATGATTCATCCGGAATCGAAATATGGCCTTATTTGCAGCATGAATTCGAAAAATAAGTTTATTTTGAATTTTAATAAACTATATGTTCTCGAAAAAACGAACTACAAACATATTAACGCCAAACATTCGGTAGAATTTATAGAATATTGTAGAAATTATGGTCTATTACCAACTTACCAACATATATATATATATGATATATATATGATATATATATGATATATATATGTATATATATATATATATATGTGTGTGTGTGTGTGTGTGTGTGTGGGTGTGTGTGGACACACAGTTTTATTACGTGATCACTTCTGCATCCAGTTATTATTTATTAGAAAAATTTAATATAAATATTCCTTAACATTTATCTAAATTCTACGAATAAAATATTTCGAGTATGACTAATTTTGATCTTAATTTACGAAAATTTCATTTCACTTTACTTTTTGAGAAGACAGCCAAGTGCAAGATGACTGAAAAGTTTTTAATAAATCTAAACGCCAAAAAATTTAACGTAAAACTATGATCAGAAATGCAAAAATAAAATCAAAAATAATGTTTGTTATTTGTTTATGTATAAGTATATTCTGATTAATAAGTCAAGTAACAACACGTAAACGATCCATGCATGTTGCAGTTTGCGTTTTTGTACATGCATGTGCTAATCATTTTTCAACTGTAAAATAAGACGTTACAGGTAAGTATGTCACTAAAAAACAAAAATAGTAATTATTGAGACAAAAATTCAATTCAATTAGATTTTAGACAATATAAAATTTTTAAATTTGTATCATTAACTGGATAGCAACATTAGTTTTCAGGAGAAACCTCTGTTTGAAATGCCTTACTCCATTCTTATGCCTCTGTATTTCACGTGATTAAAGAGAATATTGATCCATGATTCACTTGAAAGCCACACATTTTTTCTGTTGTTGGAATTATCAATAGTAAATTTGCAGTTATGTTGTACGATAGATAGCAAATGATTAGATATTAGCCTATTCTATGCACAAATGTTTTGTGTGTGCAAATCTTAAACAACCAACCGATCTTTTTGTCAACTTTTTACTTAGTTTAGTAATTTTAGGATATTTGCCTTACCATAGTATACCGATGCAGTTTTCAGAAAAGCAAAAGTTTTAACATTAAGATCATCCAATCGCTCTCATTGGTTATATTAGACATCAATTTTGTTGCATAAATTGATCACTGAAAACAGCCTCATTTAACTACATACCGATTTGCTTTAATTGTTTATGCTCATTATTATTATTATTATTATTATTATTGTTATTATTACCGCCACAACAAAATTCTCACAATAATTATTGATAACATAAAAGTAAATGCAAGGCCGGGTATCGAAATATTTGCAGACGTGGAAAAAGGTTTGGTGCGTCCAGTAACGGATCTGTTCAAATCACTCAGACCCGACATCGCAGTCTGTAACAAAGATACTATTGAAATACTCGAACTGACCGTGTGCCATGAAACAAACTTTATGAAATCAAAACAATATAAAATGAATAAATACTTAAATAATTTAAAAAATAACATTGTAGATGATTTTAAACATTTCAATATTTTAATTAAAACTTTTGAAATATCGCCTATAGGTTTTTATAATCCTTTTATTCTGTCTTTAATCGATATAAATTGGACTGATAATTTTCGATATAGTTTAATCAATAGTGTAATATCGTCATCTTATGCTTGGACTGCGATAGAAACAATGCGTGAACAAACTGTTTCCAATTTTTATACAAGCTATCATCATGGCACTTATTTCAGGATAACGAGCGTTGATGACTATTCATATTATTTTATTATTTTAATTATATTTAACTAATTTTAACATATTATTGACATATTTTATTTTGATTATTTTAGATTTTACTGGTTTTCTCTGAATAATAAAAGAGTTTACATTATTATTATTATTATTATTGGAGAATTTATATAGCGCCCTTTAATATTACTCAGAGGCGCTTCTTGAGCCTAGTGGAATTGATGCATGAAGAAAAACGTTTTCAGTTCCCTGTAAAGTTGTTGAACAGTCTATCCTGGTTGACGCAGACTGTCCGGCAAGCTGTTCTAAACTGTTGGACCTGCGACTGCAAAACCACGAGTGGCCACCACTAACCGCGTCTCCGGCAACAACAGAAAAAAATTGTCGTCTGAACGTGTCGAAATACGACGAGCTGTTGTTGTTTTATATGACAAATTTCTAGACAGATAGTGTAGACCTAAACCGTTTAAACATTTGAAAATCTTGAACAATATTTTTTTTCTGATTGTTAGCCAATGAAGGTCAAACAGTCAAGCTTTAATCAACCAGAAATGATTTTTGCCGCTCGATTCTGAATGGAGATTTTTTTATTTGGTTAGGTCTTTGAAGTTGAAAACAACATTTCTTAGTAAGTGCCCTGATATGCTAGTCCATTGTCATAGTTTGATCAAATGTTATACCCAAATTTTTAACCTATGTACATAAGTCGACAACAGTACCGGAAATATTGATTGAGTTAACACAAACTTTTTGTAACTGCTGTCACGTGCCGACAGGCAAAAGCTGTGTCTTGTTTTCATTCAGCTTTAATCCATTTTCGACCATCCAACCATTGAGTTCATTGAAAAAAGAAACAAGTGTATCAACTAGCTCCTCGAAAGTGAAAACTGAAGTACTTGTCAAATTACCTGCAAATCATCAGCAAACGCATGATATTTGAAGTTATATTTCTCAGAGACTAGAAGAGCATCAGCTGTGTACAGCAAAAACAGTAGTGGTCCTAGAACCGACCCCTGAGGAACTCCTAACACGACAACTTCGACATCTGACAAAACATTGTTAAAAAACACTTGCTGCATCCTACCAATTAAATAAAATTTAAATAACGATGCTACCGTACCAGAGACACCAAAATGATGTTTGAGCTTA
Organism: Helobdella robusta; assembly: GCF_000326865.2. Taxonomy (NCBI): domain Eukaryota; kingdom Metazoa; phylum Annelida; class Clitellata; order Rhynchobdellida; family Glossiphoniidae; genus Helobdella; species Helobdella robusta. The sequence goes on from NW_008705254.1 coordinate 7,203,106, forward strand.
TGTATTAGTAAGGACTGGTCAACGCAGTCAAAAGCTGCATTCATATCCAACTAAGTCAAAAGAGAAAGACTGCACATTCATTGACCCAAACAGTTCAGATGGTAGGCTGGAATCATACTATGGCTATTCAAATGCTTTATGGACTGCATGGAAAAAATGCGCTCGACAATTTGATAAAAACAAGAGATTTGAGATTGGTCGATAGTTATTGATGTCATCCTTATCAAGAGACGGCTTTTTCAACAAAGGTGTAGCAACAGCATGTTTGAAAACTTTAAGGAAACATCCAAGGTGCAAACATAAATTGATGAAAAATGTCAAAAATGAAATAAAAAGATCAATATGTTGCTTAAGAATCCGCGTTGGAATAACATCATTGATAAACGACTTAGAGGGTGAACAAAAAACTAAACTTTTGACATCCTTGCTAGAACAAGGATCGAATGAATGAACAGAAACAAACTTTCAGAGTCCAAATTGCAAGAAAGAATGACTGACCTAGGATTTGCATATTATTATGTGGATGCTGCTCTTTGTATGTTGTGTTATTATGTAGATAGTTCTGGTCCTCTATCTTGATGTTGCGATGAATAATGTATCCACATAGGAACCGGGAACTAGCGGATCACTGATGTGGTGCTCGCGATCAAACTTGATTATCGTAAAACGAATGTATAGTAGTGACGAATTAAATTGATGACTTACGCGACTTAGTTATTATGTTAGTTACTTATATTATAATTAAGCGAATTAAACACAAACTCACCCATTTTAGTTTTACAGTTCTTTTTCCAAAACAAGGTGACATATAAAATAAATGCTACGAATAAAATCTATTTTTATGTCTTGAGTCCTATCTGTTGCGTGAGTTATGTTGTGTCCTTCCCGTCTTGTTCCGTCTCTCGAGTAGACTCGTGTATGTCTTATGTTCTTCTTCCTGTCTCGTCTCGTCCATCGTGTAGTTCCGTGTATGTCTTCTGTAGTTTCTCCCCCCCCCTGCTTAATGCTGCATCTCCTTATGTAGGAGAAGGTGCCTGCGCGTTGGCGTTTTAGTTTCACATGCGAAAATGGTTGCATATGGATCTAATTACCTCGTCTGTAATACTTTGCATGCCAGTCGTGATGAATTGCGGTCAAGTGTGTCTTTTTCTTATTTGATATTTCTCTGTTTCTGGTTTCGTCTGTCTGTGTGTATGCATTTTGCTGTGTGCGCTGGCGTCTTAGTTTCACATGCGAAAATGGTTGCACATGGATCTGATTACCTCGTCTGAAATATTTTGCATACCAGTCGTGATGAATTGCGGTCAAGTGTGTCTTTCTCTTATTTAATATTTCTCTGTTTGTGGTTTCGTCTGTCTGTGTGTATGCATTTTGCTGCGTGAATATATTCCCTCTGTGGAATAATAAATACGTCAGTCGTGTTTTATGTGTTTTAGTCTTTGTATGTACTTATGTGTGTGTGTGTTGATTGATTTACATGATAATATTTTTTTACTTTTTAATCTTTTCGTCAAAAAGCAATAAAAATTGAGATGAACTAAGTTTACTATTTGATTCAACACAGCCTTAAACGGGATGATTTCCAAACAATTTGTCAATTGTAGCCCATAACTTTCTGGGACAATATTTGTTACCCTTAACCAAATCCTTGAAAAATGAATATTTTTACAAACAAAAAGAGAACTTTTATGTTCCAGGCCATTTAGTTGTTTTCGCTGGGGTTTTGTCAAAAAACTTTTTTCAATCTACGAAACAATATTTTACTTTTCTGCAGTCTAGATTAAGATTAAACAATTTTTTTTTCTCAAGTGTTCATGTTAATTTATTTCTCATATTTATTTGTCAAAATAAAATAGACGGTTTAAAAACTATTAAAATCAATTTCTAATAGAACATGAGAGAGGAATAAAAAACAGGTCTAAAATCAAAATATCATTAACAAGATAAATAAATTATCGTAAGAATAAATTATATTAAGAGAAATATGAGCTAATAGTAGCAGCGTGAACGGATGACCTCACTACGACAATATTATGACGAATGAATGGACCCGCTCTTTGTTGTTTTCATAATCAACAACGTGTGTTTGCTGAATAAATAAAAGAACAATAATTCCTTTAGCGTCTATGTATTTATTAGAAATAATGGCAATCACACTTTGCATTTTTGTTACATTGGCAGCAAAATGATAGTATATTATGTTACATTATTTTTTTTAAATACTTTTTTCAAATTAAAACATATTTTTAAGCTAATTTTTTTAACAAGCTTATGAATAAATAGTTATTTCACAAAATTGAAAAATAACAATTTTCAATTTAATAATTTTATCTCACTTAGAATAAAATATAATCAATAATCAATCAATAATCAATCACATTGCGCCTGATTGAAAAAATTAATTAATTATCGAAAGGTTCAACACGTAGAATATGGCCAGTTCAATAAGCATGGACGGAGAAGGAACAGCAAGTGAAGGCAGAGTTGATAAAAAATCAGGCAACGCTGCCTCGAGCAATACCTTATTCAACAACACAAACACCACTGAGTCAGTTCAAGTTCCCATGGTTTACGATACTATGACATTTGAAAGCAGACAAGCAGTTGGTCTTCGGGATATGGAGAAAAGAATAGAAGCCGATATGAAAAGAAAGAGAAAATCGTGGGAAAAAGAAGTGGAGCGCATGAGACAGGAATTTCTACATTTATACCCTACAGATCGAGTGTGGGGAAGTGAAGAACTGCTGAATGACCCTTTAGTTGCCAAACGACGAGGAAGTACGGATATTCTAGATCCTAAAAAAATGAAAACCCTATTTCTCGATTATCCAGATGTAGGAAGAAAATTTAGGATTCGATTTGACGTATCCGGATTTGACCCGACATCAATACATGTAGCTAGTGACGGTGATCGTATTATTGTTCGCGCCATCAAGCATGAATCAGCCACAAATCTTACCAATATGTCAAACGATGTAAACGATCAACAAAATAATAACTCTGAAAACAATGCTAACAACAGTGACAAAAGCTATTCGAACGCGGTCCCTTCGTCAACGTCATCATCTATAATTCAGCTGCAGAATCAAAGCAACGACACGGCACCACGGTCGTCAACCGATACGACAAATATGAACAACACATCGGTGCCACCTAAAGGTTCTATTAATCGGGCATATGAACGTAAAATACAAAAACCGAAAGAAGTAGATCCTCATAAATTTAAATCTTATTTAACGTCCGACCATATATTGATAGTGGAAGCCCCACTGAGAGGGCGCTCAAGCTACCACGATCTTCGACGAGCCAGTCCGGCTTCGTCTACCCATCATTCTGCTGTCGGTTTGAGTTCTTCACCGGCAGGTTCCAGATCTCCTTCCAACAGCCCCGGCCAAGATACACCGTCCAAAGAAAATAAAATCGGTGTTCCAACTTTTAGAGAAGAAAATGGTCAACGAAGGTTGGTTCTCATTGTTGATTTGGGCGGTATTTTCAAGCCTCAGGATATTACAGTCCAGGTCTGTTTAATAACTTGATTTTAATGTAACTTTAATGTTTATGTTTATCAATTAATTTTTAAATGCATCCTTTGTTTCAAAACACAGTATCAAATGTCAATTATTTGAATTAAATGACATCTAAAAAAAATCAAGTTAAATATTTCAGCTTTTATATTACAATGCAAGTGAATTTTTTTTCAATTTATAATAATTTGAAAGTCATAGGTGTAACACGACACTATCAAACGGAATCTTTTTTATAGCTCTTATAAATATGTCATTTACTTTTCTTCATTTTTGCTATTTTGAATAAATATTCGAAACGGTTGTTACAAAAAAAGCTTTGCTTTATTAAAGTTAAATTATTATTTAATTAAGTGGAATTTTGAAACAAAATTTGAAAATATCTGAGTTGAGAAAATTCTTAAAGTTGGATTTGCGTGAACTGTATTTCCTTTAGTATGAGAGTCACGTGATTGTTATTGCGCGTTGCATGATGTCAGTTTAAAAACTCTATCTATGACTATCGTATAGCTTTTTCGCACAGCGCGGTGCTTACTCTACGGTGCCGGAGTCGTTTTCCTTAATTGAAAATTCAAGGTTAGTGGAAGACTTTAAAAGCATCATAAAACATTGAAAAATCAAAACAATTATGGGTACAAAACGTTATCATATCATTACAGTCTTATGAAATTGAATCAACACAAAAAAAATGCAGCTTGTTCATTTTCAAACGTAAGAATTTTTAGAGTAATATGTTGGCCTAATACAACCAAGATTTTGAAAATAATTTTTTGTACATTAATGTAAGAGTTAATTAAAACAAATGAATGTATTATGAAAATTTCAAAAAAAGCTTCACTAATAGGACCATTACATTTTTTACGTTTAAATACAAGTAATGTAAGCAATGTTCAAAAAGAATTGACAACAAATGCGTTTTTGAATTGTGCAGCTGGCTGACGTCTAACAGTTTGACGAGTTTTCTAAAATTACAAGCTGTTAGCGAGTAAAAAAAATGTTATAATAATTTACATATATGAGCCTAGTTTTTAAATTTTTTCTTTAACTTTTTAAAATTGAAAATAACTGCACAAAGCGTTTGGTAGCATCGTTTATCAGTATTAAAGATGATTGCCCATATATTCTCTAAAAAGCACGAGCTTGAAAAATTGTTCATGGAAATAAATAGGTACATACATTTTTTCAAAACTTTTACATTTCCTGGAGTCGGATGAAAAATATATCCAATTCCGACTCCATCCTTTTACAAAATTTCGACTCCGGCAAAAACCTCCAATTTAGACCGACTTCGACATCCTAGCTTGCACGCAAAAGCAATGGCATCTATGCGTCGTGTAGTGTTGATGTTGGTATTAACTTTGTGACGCGTAAGTTTAATTAAGTTTAATAGCAACTTTGTAGGAAACAATTACAACTAGGCAAAACAGCTTTGGCTTTCTTAGTGCTACACAATTAAAAAGCAAAATATGATATGGAATGTTTTTAAAGAAAATTATTTTGATAATACAATTGGCTTTGTTCATAATTATTTATGCATACACTTTATAAAAATCTAGTTCGCGTTATGCGTAGGATTCAAAAACGTTATGAAAACTACGCAAATGTTAATTTAATCATGTTTTTTAAACAAACATGCGTTTCTACTCAAATTTTCAAGCGTGATTGGCCCCAGTTGTAGATCTTGCAAATTTGAGTGGAAGAACGAATATTTTGAATATTTATGGATAAGCATCGACGCAAGCAGCATAGTGATTGTCGACGACTTCAGGTACCTCGGGTCATACACAGCGTCAAATGAGAAAGACGTGGACAATAAAATTGCTCTAGCATGGGTTGCATTCACCAAGCTCAAGACTATCCTTAGATCGTCCAAACCAAAGTCAAGTTCATGACTCGACTGTTCAATGCGGCATGTCTATCGGTATTGCTTTATGGCTGCGAATCGTGGACACTATAGGAAGTCATAGAGCATAAACTCGACATTTTGGTATCAAAATGTTATCGAATCATGCTAAACATCAACCAAGCCGAAGCTCTCCAACAAAAAGCTATACAGGATAACTAATCAAGCCCCAATCATCGAGTTAATCAGGTCAAGAGAGTTGCAATTTGTCGGAAAAAGTTGTGGAGGAATATTGTCGTGCGTAACAAGCCCGCCCGTTAATGATGATGACGATTTAAGAGTATTTTGGTTATTTTTAACAAAGGTATATCAATTTTTGTTGCTCTAAAAAACTTTTATCCAAAATTTTTATAAAGTTTGTTTTTTTATATATTTTTATAACATTTCAAAGCTGATGAGTAGAATGAATGTTTTACACTCCTAGTCAAGGGCTAAATTGGTATGAAATCGCCAGTGTCGGAGTCGGTCGGAGACGGATATATTTTCCAGAGTAGGAATTTGGTATGAAATCGCCAGTGTCGGAGTCGGTCGGAGACGGATATATTTTCCAGAGTAGGAATTTTTTGAGAACCCGGAGTAGGAATCGGATTTTTTATGGGTCGAAGTCGAATTTTTTTATCTGAATCCAAAAATTGTTATTTATTTTTAAAAAATTTTAATTTTTTAGCGGTAAATTTTTTTAAGATTGTGTTTTGTAGAGGATAAATATACGTAGCAATAAGCAATCATCTTTAACACTGAATATAAATGCTCATTACGTGATTAAAACATAAATATTTTTCAGTATGTTGTAAAACATAAAAATAAAGTAATTTTATCAAGAAAAACAATTACATTGACATTTAAGTGTATTTTTTTAAGTGTTTTTTATTTAGTAGTGATAATAAGGTAAATTATGATGAAAAAGTTGACAATTGTTTCAGAATGTCTTAAAACATAAAAATTGGTAATTTTACTATGAAAAACAATTACATTGACTAATTTCAAGTGTTTTTTTAAGTGTTTTTCATTTAGTAGTGATGATAAGGTAAAATTATAATACAAAAGTTGACAAATTTTTCTGGAATTCGGAACCCAGAATCGGAAAATTTTACCTGGAGTCAGATATTTTTTGAGGGGCCGAAGTCGGATATTTTTCAAACGAGTTCGACACACTGGAAATCGCTACATAAGTTATTGTATATATTTTTATTTCGAAAAGCTAGCGTAGATAATTGTTCATGCGGGTCCTTTTAGTATAAAAAATTCGATATCACATACAAAACGTTTTTATATAATTTGTAGATATTTGACAAAAACAAAATAAAAATCCATATCAACCAAAGTGAAATTGGCTAATTTAAATTTTTATTTAAATTTTTAAGACCTAGTTGTTACATATTAAAAACTTTGATTTTAGCGGATTTTATTCAAATATTTTTTTTCAAAAAGTTTGTTCCAATTTGTAAATATTCAGCATCAAACAAATGTAGGTGATATATAAATCATAACATCAATTTTGCGCAGATTAATACATTCACACAAGTGAAGATGAAAAAAAAACTCGCGTAATGAAACCAAGTAATTAATAAGAAGTGATAGTCCAATGTTCAAAAATCCATTCGATTTTTGATTTTTTTCATGTAAAAAAATTCGATTTCGATTTGTAATGGAAAAAATTAAAAAAAACAATGATTCAAGCAATGAATCATTTAGAAAACTAAAAATACCAAACTCTCGGCTTTAAAAATTTATTAACCAACGACAATAAATTTAATGTAAAATTAGAATTTATTGACGACCAAAGTGTTATGTCACTAAGTCAATTAAAACTAATAGCAGGTTGTTTCTTATAAATGCTCATTAACTAACCGTTTTTTGCTTTAAAAATGAGTTGATTTCAATTGTTGGTAACATTAACTTAAAAAACTTGCAAGCAAAAAATTTTTGAATAATTCGAAAAATCGCATCTAACTTTCAATATTCATACCACCACTACTTTAATTCAGTAGATGACAACCATATTCAAAGAATAAAGTAGATGACCAAACGGTATGGTCGCCTGATAACGTTAAATGAAAGCTAGCAGATAGTTGCTGAAAACTCGGCCAGATACAGCTAAAAGTAGTCCATTGGCATTACTTGTAGTCATTATTTTTCATGCCAATTGCACATTCACAATTCTGTAAAAATTTTTGCAATTGCGAACTGAGTTTTTTGTTGTTGAGCAAATAAAAATAATTTTAACATATATGGAAAACTTCTATGAGACATCATTATTTCAGTTTGCTTGACATGACACTGCTAAGCATAGCATAAAATGAGAGGTCAATTTAATGAACTTGACGATATAACTGACAAATTTGCGACAGTCTTCTTTTCGCTCTTTATTGATTATTCGTTTTTTAACATTTAAAAGTTGTATATTGCTTACTGATGATTGTTCTTGTGCAACTATGAATTATGTGTATTATTATACGGTCGAGGACTGCAGACAGGCCCCACTGTCTTGAGCCTCCTCCATACGCCACTAAGAAAGTTTTTAAGCTATAAATTATTAAACAATTTTTCTAAATCGAAATTAAAAATATTACTTCAAAAAAACTGTACAGGTGATAAAAGACAACAAAATTTGGATCTGGGCAAAGCACGAGGAGAAAACGACAGAGCGGTTGACAAAAAGCAAATTCTCAAAAGAGTACGAACTCGGAGAAAAAATCGAAACACACACTCTTACTGGGACATTGGCCCCTGACGGAAAGTTAATGGTCGGTGCTTATGCGAAAGGTCATGGAGGCGAAAATATGGCTACATCAAAAAGCGACGATGACAGGCAGAGTACAGGCGGAGGCAGGAGAAGTGTCGACGGATTGAAACAAACGCAATCCTGTGTTGGATTGGTTGGTTCTACATAAACAGGTTAGAGTATTTAGGGTCGGATAGCTTTTTCAAACATTCGAATAAAATAAAATCTTTTAATTTATTGAGTTTTTTTGTGTATAAATTAATAATACATGCGAATAGTTTAAAAACTTTGAGAGCTAAAACGCTACACCAGATTATAATTTGTTGAAAATAGCCTACTAACAGCGAAATAAACACGATGCTTTTTTTTAATCCAGCAGATTAAATATTCGCAGGTACTATTTATAATTATTCAGAATTTAGGCTATGCATAAATTATACAAATAGGTGAAATTTGTACAATGGGATGTACCGCAACAAAATTATTTATTGTGTGCGCAATATATGATTGGGTGGATTCATTAATAACATTTTCTTCCAATAGTTCTAATTTTTGCTCATAATATAATATTGAAACAGCTAAACAGTAACGTTGATTTTAATAATAATATTATTAATGATCACAAAATTAAGAGTTATAATTGGATTTCAACTGGCCATTTCAAGAGCAACTGCAACATATTGCATCGTTTTAACACGCAATTATTAATAATAAGCTCCTTTGAAGACAAGCGATTGATAAATTACTAGAGTTTTGTCAAATGCTGACATAGTGGCCGAGTAATTTTCGTTACGATAGAGGTCCACATCAGTAATATAATCATCGAGAAACACTGCAGGCAGAACATTATTATTGAAATAAAACAAACACGTTGATCAAGTTCTTGGTTCATTATTTTCTCCGTTGCCTCATTCCTTTATTATCTTTGTTTTTTTGTCTACTACGTCAGACGTCAGTTTTGTTTTTTCTTTAATGTCATTATATATATATATATATATATATATATATATCTAGAGAGAGAGAGAAAAAAAGAGAGAGAGAGAGAGAGAGAAAGACATATATAATGTTTATACCTTTGTGTATATATAAAATTGAATGTGCAAATATATACTTGCTTAACTTTGTAAACGATAAACAATAATTTAACTGTTTTTGCTGATTGGACATTATTTAATATCGCCATAGTTTAAAATGAAATTTATATTCCTGAACAATTGATCTGTTTGCATCAAATTCGTTAAATAAATTAAGAAAACATTTGCTTTAACGTGCATACAAGTAAAAGAATGATTCATCGGGAGGATTTTTATGAACATGTAATGTGTTGTATTCGTTTGTTTGAAATCACTTACAAAGTTACAACAATAAACTTAAAGCTGTTTTGAAGCGTTTTGGGAGCATCACTTCCAATTTAGACGATAAGTTAAGACTCACATACATGTTCATCATTTGTAATGAAATTTAACATTTATACATATTAAAGAGAAATAACTTGATAATTTGACAACAATAATTTCATTTAGTCACGACATGTCAAATAACTCACTACACAGCTTTTTTTTTTAAAATACATACCACAACGTGTTTAATTAGCATACATACTTTTTGCTGTGTTAATGTTTAAACAGAAACCTGTGATCTTTTGTTGATTTTTCATTTTTTTACTTTTTTAAATTACCTGAACGCGATTTTTTAGTTGATGGATGCAAACAGCTTAACGATTGGTCATATTCATGCACAACACATACATCACATTAATGTTACAATTTTTTATCGTGTTGCGTACATAATGTACGTTACGTATGTTTTCAGTCATTCTTTCACGCTAATGCATATATATATATATATATATATATATATATATATATATATATGCATATATATTTAATATACGTGTATATATATAATTCTTAATTTTTCAATTTTTGCTGGGTCTTTGCATATTGATTCGTGTTATAGTTACTACATTTTCATGTTCATGAACGTACATTGAAATTATGAAAAATTATTAAAGTAATGATGATTGTCAATATTACAATACACACGTTTGTGACGTTTTAAAACTGATTTAACGCCGATATTACAATGTTACAAATTTTTCGCTTTTTCTAGTAACACATACGGCCATGTTTGTTTAAACTAATTTTTTGAAATTTCATTTTATTCCAATTTTCCATCAGATACAAATATAATAAAAGTAAACAAATAGCAAATATGATGCCAAGATTTATCGCATATTTTAAGCATCTAGTTGTTGCTTATTTTTACAATTACTTTATCTTTAATTTTCTGTTTCACTCGAACTTAGAATGCAACATAATATATAAATATATATAATTATTAAAAATTTATATAGTGCTCTTTCAATATTGTTGTTTTAAAAAGAGCTCTGCAAAATAACGCAATCAAAAATTGCACCGACCAAGACAGTCAAAAAACATCAAATTAAAAAAACATTATGTATGGCAGGACACGTCTTTAGAAATGCTTCTAAATCGCTTTAAACAAAGAATGTAAAAATCAAGGTTCAAAATAAAGTTTCCAAAAAGCGTATCTTCATCAATAACATTATTCCTTGACATAATTCTTCTCCACAAAGTTATTATTATTATGTTAAATGACCATTTTCCGACTCGAACATAGCCGGCCAAAAACTTTCCATAGAAATTACCTTAGCGTATTTGGTATCCACACACAGCTAAAATAAGTTGACGGTTGAGTACGATCAGGTCGGCTCCAGCTTCTTTCTTCCTGAACACAGAAAACAAGGCAATGCACGAACATCAATCAGTTTGGGATGATCTATTATTTTCGAATAAAAGCATCAGGTCGCATTACTCAAGTGAAAGGCGAACAAAACTCTCCACTAGCAGGAATCTTAGACTTAACAAGAGCACGTACGTCGACGTTCATTTTCGCCATAGTAACACACGCACGCATTGTTTGAGGTTCAAAAAAAATTTCCATAAAAAACAAACAAAACATTCGGATGAATAGGATTCGAACGTTTGTATTAACGTCTAATTGTAATAAAATTATCATAATCTTTTTAACCGTATAATATTCGCTTGCGCATTCAAACAATTTCTTCCTCGGGCAGATAACTAATATCCTTATCATTGGTAGCGCATTCAGCCGGGGTTTTCAGGCAAAATTCATTCACAACACGTCCAGCACTGGTCGTGTGGATAAATATATTATCGTTGTCGGAAATAAGTTCAAATTAAAATATTAAAAATATGCAAACACATGTTTGCTTTCGTCATTCCTAGAAAATGTAGACAAGTTAATAGTTTTACTTTCTTGAACCAAAATATCCTCTCATTATAAATAGGTATATATATGTGTGTGTTATATATATAAGTGTATGTGTGTACGTGTGGTTGTATCCACGATACAAAAAAATAAAGAAAATTTTTTATCGCAAGCAGCAAAAAGCCAATAACAAAAGCTAAAAAAACATTTTTTGATGAAGAATAAACCATCCATTAACTGAGAACCTTTTCACCATTTGAAAAATCCTTATAGAACCATTGCTTAGTCAACTGTTGAGCTTAATCCTTTGTTTGTTTGTTTTCCAACACTTTTAACCCATCCAAACGGGCCATCTTTGTCCTAGGAACATGCATTATTAATTTTACAATACTGATTGTCAATTTTCCCACATCACAACTTAAAAACAACATTGTCATAAACTGATTTAGTTTTTATATTGTTGGCTTGACGTCTCAGTTTCGATGGTTGCTACTCGCTTAACCGGTTGCAACCGCTATATCCAAATCAGACTGTTGACTAGATGAACCAGCAAAAATAGATTTTGGTTTGGAAATTCGCTTAACAAATTTCATTGATCTACTCAGATTTCTTTCCTTTTACTTTTCAAAAAGATTTGTGCTCCTCTTCATGATCATGTATCTAAAGAAATGATAAAAACTAAAAATTAGAAGTAAAAAGTGATACAAAACGTTAACACGTCGTCTAAAGTACTCCATTTTGATTTGTAAAATAATTAATCTAATGCATTGTACATGTGAAAATGAACGTTCTACTTTTCACTTTTTAATATTTATTTTTTGTTGTTGCTCTGGTTTATTTTAACAGCGCTCCAACGACGTGCACGCACGCACATGCAAATCACCGCATCACATACCCGAGATACATGATAACTTTTCTTTAGGATGTGGCATATCATGCTTCCAAACCCAATTGCGTCGAGTCAAGAAACCACTCAACATAACACCACACACGCAGGCCAAAGTCTCTGATCAAACAAAATACAATTTAAACGTACTTATATTCACAAACATATATTTTGAATCATTTATATTCTAAAAACTAATCATTAGTGCGGATTTTTTTGGTACTCTATGCCAGGATCTCATCTAGATTTTATTTTAAACTAGTACTAGTGATTACCGGTAAATGAGTATTTTCGTTTTTTCTGACTTGAAAAATAAGTTATATCTAAATTTATGTGTGATATAAGGATGTGCGATTTAAGAATATCTTGATAAATATTTAAATCAAGTTTAAAAGTCACCGTAACAACTCGAACAATGAACAAACAAAAAACCAAATTTGAAAAGGACGACGAGCCTAAAAAGCGTCCTGAAGCCAAAAGATGTCAAGGCCGAACTAGAAATAAACGTGGATTACCAATTCGGTCGAGATTCAAAAACGACATTTTTTATAACAAAGTTTTATATATAAATCAAAAAAAATAAAAGCACAAAATTATATCTTACTAATAAATTATTTATTTTTAAATTTGTGTATATCGGCTTTCGGAGGCTCCCGAAAATTATCGTAAATAAGTAAACAAATTTATATAACAGTAATTTAATGTTTTAAGCAATTAATTTAACGCAACAATCAATATCTGCTGAGTCTGATGGGAATATTTTCTGAGACCATGTGATCATTGCAGAAGATAATGACTATGTTGATTTCAAATTCTTTAAATGAAAAATTAAATATAACAAAAAGGTGTACAACACGACAACTTTATAACAAGAATTTATTCAAACCTATTTTGAAATTATCAGTGAAGAGGGTGGGACATGTGAAGAGTCGCGGGAATACCATGTATAGAGGAATGTCCAAGCCTCGGCATACATCACCATCGGCAATTTGGATATTCTGAATTTCAGTCGCTATATAAAGAAGAATTTAGAACTTTTCACTAAACTGATAATAAAAACATTTGCAACTGCAACAGCAAACCAACCATCTCTAGCATAGCCTTCAGCACAACCGCAAGTTTCAACTCTTATGAGTTGAATTTCAATTGATCTTATGCTCACATTTGATTTCAAAACATTTATCTGTCAATTTTAGTTTCAATATAAATATGAAATAAAACATTCAAATAATGATTGCGAATAAAAATTTATATTAACTGTATGACATTTTACGTTAGAATGAGACTGATGAATATTTCACAGTCATTTAATTTTGTTTGAGGTTTGTAAATACACATTAAAAAGTAAAACAATATGACGTAACACAACATGGCGAGACATACAATAAAAGCAACAGGCCACAAATTCTAACATTTCCAGTGAAAGGCTGAGTGATGCAACATTTTGTAGAATCAACAGATCCAACAATTTCAAAACTGGGCAAATATGCTTTCTAGAAAAGAATGTCATTGAATTAAACTAGTTATAGTGCACATAACTTGAATAAATCCTATGAACTTTCTAAACTTCTAAAATAATTTCATACGAAATAATAAAATGAAGATTAAATTACCAACATCTTTGCTACTTATACTTGAAGGATTAAGCACAAAATCAATATGCATTTGACAGGCTTTTTCTCCACGACTAGCCTTTACAAAGACATATTTTATAAAATAAAAATTTAAAAAAAAAATAAAAAACGTTTACGTTTATTTAATCATAGTATGAAAACTGCGCTTATAATTTCTAGCACCAGATAAAAGTGATAAAAAATTCTATCCTACCCCGTTTTCCATAATAAATTCACATTGTTTTGATATATCCCTGCTGAGAATTGATTTTTTCATATCAACAGTGATTAAATACTTGAAGTTGGAAAAAAAAATTAAAATTGTTCAGTTTAATATGTTGGACTAGTTTCTTACGCAATAAAAATGAATTGAATAAAAATGTTTGTTATTTGATGTAAAAATTGGGCAGTGTCAAGTGCATTTAAAGTTACAAACTTGAATATTGATGAAAACACCATGATAAGTTTCATACAAAGGCCTTGTTTTGTTTTGGGGTACCAACGTTATTTCAAAAGGTACTTCTATAGTACCTGATGGCAATTTTCCAGGTTTTATCAGTTCACAGGTGTATGATATAAGCGGAATGGGCTTGAAAATAAGTATGGTAGTATTAGTAAAAGCAAAATAAAAGATAATTTTTTGCTTAACAACAAATCAGGTGAGATGGAAAATAATGAGGCATTGGGTATTACAATAACAATAACAATAATAAAAATAATAATAAGAAGAAAGAAACAAACAGTACTTTAATGGAATTATAAAACGCCTCAAACGTGCCGACAGACTTAGGACTCAACTGCAAATTAACTGTCCCATCCAAAGCTAATGTTATGCCATTGTGACTGCTCTCCGATTTGCTGCTTATAACAACAAGTCCTGTAAGAATATCCTTGAAATAAAATTGCAAAAAAAAATATAATATATTAACTTCTAAAGTTTGTTTCAACAATTAAGCATCGTAATAAAAGATAAAAAGATATTAATAGTTTCTTTGTAATAAATAGAATTAATGTATCAACGCAATATGATCTTTTTGAGCCAATAAAGAAGGAACGCCCAGATATAAGCATATATAAGATACAACTAATAGTTAATAACTTATTAAATTGGAAATCTCACAATCTCAAATCCTTTTTTTTATTTTCATTTTGTGTTTCGGATTTAAATAAATAAATGGTGAGGGATTACCAAAAAAGCTTTTTCTGTAAAAGATAAAAATGAATATAAAGAATAGTAAAAATGTTGCTTTTTAAATGATAAAGTTAAAAAAACAATGATATAATACAGAACGAAACATAGAAAAATTGGACCAGATAATGATCAAAGCTGAAAATGCAGTGATATTTCTTAACAATTGCACCTACGACAGTCTACCCCTAAACATAAGGACGTTCTTAGTAATATTACATCACCACAGATATCAATACTCTTGTCAACAATTATTATTATCCACAATGCTTATTGCTGCATTGTTTACTTCCGATCTGTCAGTCAGCTTGTCGACCATTATCACCTACAAAACCAACATCACTTTATTTATATATATATATATATATATATATATATATAAAATATATATATATATATATATTTCGAGAATTAGAAGTTAAAAAGAAGGTAGTTCAAGAATTGTAAAAATTATGGTCTATTACCAACATATATATATATATATATATATATATATATATATATATATATATATATATATATATATATATTATATATATATTAGGGAACGTAGTAACAGGGAAGCGCAAGCGAAAGAAATTTGTTTCTTTCCTTTACAATCGGAGGCCTATGGTAAAATCTTCATTATATCACATACTTTTATGACAAAATTAATTGAATTAGTACGTAATTTTAATTGTGCAGATTATTATTAAGTTAATAACTCCTTTTTTTTTTAATTTTTTATATAGTTTTGATATTTGATATGACTATTGTTTTAATTAATGATTAAAACATAGATTCTCTTTTAATAATTTTCTTTTCATTTCAACACACCTCGTGCTGCAGTTTAGTTATCTCGTTCGTGTATCGTGTTTATTTAGTGTCTCGTTCGTAAATACGAAATTTAAATCATTGTATTTTTTTGTAAAATTTATTGTAAAATTTAGTAGTTTTAACTTTTTACTATAATTACGGATTGTTCTTTAAAATGGTTAATAAGTGTTGCGCTCCGGGTTGTAAAACAGGTTATAAATCCAATACAAGTGTCGGAAAATCAAGACTCTTTAGATTGCCATTGAGTGATCCGATTTTATTGGACAAATGGATACGTTTTTTATCGCTGAAGGATTTCCGTCCCACCAAAAATCATCGACTGTGTGAGTTACATTTTCAGGATGAAGACATATAGTTAGATAGAGAGGATACAAATGAAACTCGTCGTAAAAGCAATCCTGTTAAGCTAAACTTAAATCGTTTTAAACCTTTTGCTGTTCCTAGCAAGCTACCAAATTGTCCAGCTTATCTGAGCAGTCCAAGGATACCTCAAAGATCTACCCGTGCTTCTGCGGCATCTCGAGTGGCATTAGTGAATGACAGATATGAAGTTATTCAGAATCTTGTGATGGAAGAAGAAAAGGTAACTTGTTTTGACGATTTTGTTGAGAAAATTAAAGACACTTTAATTCCTGAAGGTTATATATGTATCAAAATGAACACTCATCTGTCCTATGTACTAATTAATAATAATAAAGAGAAAGAGCCTCTCGACATTACTTTGTCAATTACTGTAGCGAACGACTTAACAGTTACCATTTATAAATATGTTGGAAAGATTTCCGTTGAAATAGGATTATCAAAGTACAAGCATTTGTTATCAAAAGAAAATACTATTAATAGCACTACACATTTCTCTAATCTGTTAGCTTTTTTGAAGAACACTTATAACGAAGATGAGCTCTGTGAAGAGGAAGTTTGTTCTATTATGAACAACATTAATCAATTATTGGGAATAATTATAGAAAAGGGCTGTTTGGGTGACTTTGCACCATTGTTGGAATTTGTAAAGGCTCAGCTAAAGCTGACTTTAGTCAAGAAACAAGCTAGAAAATATTTTAACAAACTACTAACTGTTTCATTTTTGTGGCAAATGACAAGCCCTAAGCTCTATGAAACTCTAAAAGAATTGTTTATTCTTCCTAGTGTCCGTAGAATTCAGCAATTGTCTTCTGTTTTTGCTGAAAATGTTGAAGATCTTAACCAACCTTACTTAGAAGCAAGGTTGAAAGCACTCTCTGAGTCAGAAAAAATTGTCATGTTGATATGTGATGAAATTCACACTGCAAAGCGACTGGAGTACTTTAGCGAGTCTGTCTTTGGTTTGACAGAAAATGGAGAAGTTGCTAGAACTGTTTTGTGTTTTATGATTCAATCGCTGTGTTGCAAATATAAAGATGTTGTAGGATTGAAAGCGGTTGCTGGTCTTAACCCTGCTGTTTTACGCCATCATTTTGAGATTGTTACAACCAAGCTGAAGAGATATGTCACTTTGCTAGCTGTTTCTATGGACAATTTATTTACAAACAGGTGGGTACATTTAGCAAGCTAGTCTTATACAAATAATTTTATTTTTATATTTTTTAAGGTCTGTTGATTTTCTATTTTGAGAAATTAAATTATTTGATTATTACAGATCTTTCTATACCGAGCTTTGCAATGGAAAACTAGAAACATAGTGCATGTGGAATGGCCAACAAACTTTTCTTCTCTTTGATACAACACATAATTTCAAAAATATCTTCAACAACTGGATCAATAAGAAAATTTTTTTGTTACCTGACCATACTGATGTTGATGATGGTGAAATTCTAAAATTAATTGCTGACTTCCGTCATGTTGAAAAGTTGTATGCTACTGAAGAAATGATGCCCTTAAAAGTAGCTCACAAACTGACAATGGTCAGTCTCAAACCAAACAACATCCAACGAACTTCACCTGTTCATGCTAAAAGTAAATCTAATAATTTCAATAGATCTATATAACAACAATTTTTTAAATTTATATATAACTTGCAGGTATTTTTCATGATTTAACTGTGGCTGGTTTGAAGCTGTACAATAAAAAAGGATGGAATGACACTGCAATGTTCTTAGAGTATATAAACAGACTATGGAATATCTTAGGAGTGAGACATTCTTTTCAAGGTGAAGTCTATGTTTATATGTCTAGTTGAAATAAATTTTTAAAAATCTCTGCTAGTATAATTATTTTTTGTATTTTCTTTTATTTCCTTTTGTTTTTTTACCATTTTTATCTTTAATTATATTCAATTGCATAATAAACTTTAAAATGTGATTTGATTTATTTGTATCTCATGATTAGAAATGGCTATTACTTTGCATTTCATTAGAGCTACATGTATATTTTCTTGATAAGCTTTAACCAATTCAGATTTTTGCTAAATGTTTGTGTATAATTTATTCAGGAAAACACAATCTAAACAAGTACTTGGAAGCTGTCAGTTCTCCTACTGATTGGCAGTTAAAGTATCTACTTGATGCGGCAGACTATTTTGAAAGGTGGAACAAAAGCACAAAGACAGATGGATTAACATCCCAAACTTTCACAGCCTGCGTGCAAACGTTTAGAGGAATTTCACAACTCTGCTCGTATATTTTTGAAAACTATGATGAAATTACCTACTGTCTTCTTGGAAAATGGACATCTGATTGCATCGAGGGGCGGTTTGGTTGGTACCGCCAACTCAATGGTGCCAATTTCTATATAAGTGTGCGTCAAATTATGGAAAATGAAAAAAAAATTCGTACTCTAACTGCTATAAGGTCAGGCGTATTTGAGGAGCTAGCCTTTACTGAAAAAACTGTTCCTTCCGCTACAGTAGAATGGACGTGGTTGCGTGACGAGCTGGCAGATGATCCTACTGATCTTGATCCAAAATATATGCTGCCCCTCATATACACCTCTGGGTACATTGGAAGGTCGATCAGTAGAAAAACGAAATGTGAGTCTTGCAAAGAAAATCTGGTGGACCGCTTTTGTGACAAAGAGAATTCTGGAGAGCACACAAAAGTCATTGAGCTGCAGGACCGAGGTGGATTATCTGAACCTACAGAATACTGCTTAGCTGTGTGCTCTGCAGCATTTTTTTATTTCAATGACCTACACTCAAAAGAAAATCATCTTCAAAGGTTTATGGCATGTTCTTCCAGCAGTCAGCACGCCGTGTTTGAAGCAGCGATAATGGGCAAAATGACTTCCTTTACACCTGCACTTGTGCAACACCGTTTTGCTCAGGGACACGAAACTGCGCACCTCATGGTTCACAGTTTAATTGTATGTGTAAAAATCTGATTATGAGTATCGCTATCGATACTGAAAAAGTAGCGGCACCACTGTAGCGCCGCTATCACAATTTCGCTATTAACAACCCTGGTACATACCATACATAGTGTGCATTTTAATTTCTGCATGTTTTTGTCCTAGCAATGAAAATGATTGAATGTTTAATTTTTCCAACCATACAACTTATTTTATTGAATCTAAACTTTTTTTGCGAATAATAATCTATTATAAACTTTTAAATTTTGGTAATTTGTTATCTGGAAGATGAAATTTAAATATAAATATATCAGTGATATATAGAATATAGAATATATACCAATTTCACTGTATATGCAAATTTATCCCCTGTTGTAGCATGGGTGGAGATAGAAATGTGAACAAATTGAGGGGAAGCATAATGGCTAACTTTGCCAATAAATTATAATTAACACTGATAATGCTTCAGTCAGTGAGATCGCACACTACAAAATTGTTCATTTTCATTTATATTATTTTTACATTACTTATCATTTCTATTTCAACAAAGAAATATGGGTAGAGCAAATTAAATAAGTATATTAATATCTAAAGAGAGTTAAAGCAGTTTGTCAAGACTGCACAAAAATATGATTCATTGATTAATAATTAATTATTATATCTACAACAAATACTTACTTATTTGCCAAATAAATTTTTTAATTACTAATTTAATTTACCACCTAAAAAATATCAAATTACACGTTTTAGGTTTTATAATTTCACGTTTATCATATGTTCATTTCATATGTTCTATCATATTATATTATCATTTTGCTTTATCATTTTGTTTAGTGTTTAGTCCTGCAAAAAGTTGTTTGAAATTACATTAATTTTTTGTTTATGTCACAAGTCCAAGCTTCTGCTGTTTCTTGATTTTAGATTTAAAAAAATATAACAAAAATTATGGGGCGTAACCATAATATAATGCGTGATATAGATGGTGATAGCAACCCTTTTTGATTGAATAATAAAGTTTATTCTAAATAATCAAACAATAATTTAAGAAAGACTTCACTAATACTAACGTTTTCATGGTAAATTTTGTTTGCTCTTTTCAGTCTGATGTCAATAACCGAAGACATGAAAAATAAAAATACTTCGCAAACACAAAACTATACTTTACGCCTGCAATTAACATTTGAGAGACTAAGTAAGGATATAAATAAATTTAAAAGTGAACTTAGATAAATATTGAAATTACGTTAAAATAAAGCATTAATAAAATTTATAGAGTATATCCGAGTGTCAAATTTATTGTGAGTCTTATTTTTATTGTTTATTTTTGTTAGTGAAAATTTAATCAGCAATGATTTTTTGTGTTGCCTTGTTAATTTTGTTGTGGATTAGACGGGTGAAGTTGTCATAGTCATCAAATGTATCTGCCATTTATTGGTGATGTAGTGTTTTACAAATTGTTTAATATCATTCAGGGCCTCATTTAACATTGCCACTCTTACACATAACATTGCCCAGTAACAGTGGCGGATCTAGAACACTTTGACCGGAAAGCCAAAATTTTAAAAATGTTTTATTTTTTTACAGGAGCCAAAATTTTTACGGGGGACCTAGATTTGTTGATAGTGTGGTGGCTGACGACCTTTTTTGTTATCACGTTCAATTTTTGTCAATTTTCTAAGTAAAACGGTCTTTTTTCTGACTTTTATTAAAAATCTAGTCACTGGTCCTTCCAGCCCCCTAGATCCGCCACTGCCCGGTAATGTAAATTTTGTGCCACTGGCTGACATATTTGAAGTAAGCATGATTTGATGCAAAACGTGATCATGTACTTCAACTTCTTTTCCTGATGATACCAACCCTTTTTATGAAGGATTGGAAGAAAGGTTACTTAATAAATAATAGTAGTTTCGCATCTGCACAGTCATTACGAATTGAAGCAAATGATGTCTAATTTTGTTGAAGTTCTAAAACTTACAAGTATCTACCTAACCACATGCTTTAGAAATTTTGAAGCAGTGCGTTTTGAGGTAATCACATGTGCATAGAACGTTCTTTAAGACAATGTTGGATGTTGATCAAGATTTACCAGTAAAGACAATGATAGATGTTGCCAATGCTGTAAATGTTGAGGCAATGATCAAAGATGGTCGTCAAAATGTATCAGAGATTTTCGGTGATGTTATGTTTCAAAACATTACCAAAACAGGAATTTCAAAAAAATGATTTCAACACTGACAATTACTTGTAATTTAAATATTCAAATGTTGATAATGTAACAAATAAATATTATTCAAAGAATGTTCGCAGTATTAATGTTGAAAAGTTTAAGTGCTTCACGGTGTAGAGGAGACCGGGGATGTTGAACCACGGGGCATGTTAAACCAAGAAGGTAAATTTGCTTATTTATAGAAAACTATCGGTAGGCGTTCCATAAATCTAATTATTAATGCAAATCGAACTAGCTGAGTTAATTTCGCGTGTTTATGTCTGCAAATTTTCGAGTAAATGTCACGTATGTGATTTTGCCCCTTTCGAGTAATTTTGAGAATTTGAGGTTAATGTTATTTAAAATAATTTTACCATATATATTTTGTAGTGTTTTTATCTGGTAAAACGGTACGTGGTTTTTTACACGCCTTTGTAGCATGTTAATGAGGCTACAGTTGAAATACTAAAACCACTATGATTGGGGCATATTGAACCATGTTGTCGGGGGTACGTTGAACCATGGTTCAACCTGCCCCTGACATCAATGCAACACGATATGTGATGATTGTACTTATTCTACTTCAAAATTAATCACTTTTTTTGGTTTTATTCTTATTGCAATTGTATTTTTAAAAGTTTGAAGGGCATTAACGATAACGTCAACAACTAAAACATTGTTTTTTTAAACAGGATCTATCACTAACTCAATATGGTCAGATCTCGACTGCGAACTAGAAACAGAGGTAGTACTTCTTCAGATATAATGCTAGTTAAGAACTATTGATAGTAAAATGAGTCTCCGTGCTATTAGCCGCAAACATAACATTGACCACGCGTTATTGATTAGATATTGCAAAAAATACAATAATGCACCGAATTCTGCATTGTCAACATTTAGAGTTGGTTATAGTCAGTCAAAAAGGTGTTTACTGAAGACAAAAAATGCTTAATAGAGAAATATATTAAGAAAGCTGCCGCGTTGTACTATGGTTTGAATCTCAGAGAAGTCCGCATATTGGCATATCAATTTGCAACCACAAATAGCAAGGTCGTTCCAAGAAATTGGAAGATGGATGAAAAAGCTGGGGCTGATTGGTTTAGTGCATTCATGAAAAAACACCCAAACCTCTCAATCAGAGTACCTGAATCGACATCTATTGCTCGGGTAATAAGTTTCAACAGATCGAACGTGTCCACATTTTTCGACTAACTTGTCGAAAGTTTTTGAACGCTATGTGTTTGGACCAGAGGCCATCTACAACATTGATGTGCAACGACCTAGCAGAATAATTGCTCAAAAAGGTGTAAAGCAAGTTGGAGCCATAGTCTCGCAAGAACGAGGTCAAATGGTTACTTTGGCTGTTGCAGTTAATGCACTGGGGAAAAGTATTCCACCTGCATTTGTGTTCTCGAGAGTTGACTACAAAGATCATATTATTAGACAACCGGGATCTCTTGGATTAGCATATCCTTCTGGTTGGATGACAGAAATTAACTTTCTGGAAGTTATAAAACATCTAGTCAAGCATGCACGTTGTTTTGTTGAGAATCCCATTCTTTTGCTACTTGACAATCATGAGTCAAATGTATCAATATCAGTGTTGGATTACGGAAAGAAAAACGGCGTCGTAATGCTTAATTTTCCTCGCACAAACTCCAACCACTTGATCGATCTGTATTTGGGCCATTAAAAAAATTTGTAGGATTAGCACAGGATGCCTGGATGAAAAACAATCCCGGCCGATCAATGACAATATATGATATTCCGGAAATAGTAAATAAGGCTTTTTCTCAAGCTGCAACACCAGTTAATATATGCTCAGGATTCAGGGTAGCTGGTGTATATCCCTTTCAACGCGATATTTTCCAGGATGATGAATATACACTATCATATACGACCGACCATCTGGAAATGTGTTCAAAAATTACTGAGCGCCAAAATGGTGAACCTGTTACCGCCAACGAAACACCAACAACGATACAAACCAGTTTCGTGGCATCCACTATTGTTTCAACTGCCAATCTCAAACCGACAAATAATTTCAGCACTAACCCAGAACGTGATACCGTCTTGACCGTCAGTCAGGCGAAACTGAATTGTATAATTACTTCTGAAGCAACTGCAACTTCAACTGTCAATGTGAAATTTGTAATGGACATCAGTTCAATGTATATACCTTCCATTACAAATTATTTACGTTTTTTATTAATATTTTCATATTATTTTTCAATATACAATTCACAATTTTTATTATTAAATGTAGAGACCAGCAGAAATCTAACGCCACGCCGGAGATGATCAGGCCATTCAAAAAAGCTGCACCGCAAAAGATAGATACACCAGTGAAAGCAGAGCTGGAAGCTCGTCAACGAGCTCGTGAATCAAAGACCATCACTAAAAAAGAAAGAAGATTTTATTTGACCGTAATCAGCAGATTTCAAGAAAGACGGCTAAAGTGTCGGAAAAGCAAAAGAAAAGTAAGAATAACATTCCTATAATTACGAGTGACGACAACACACCTTGTCATTTCTGTGGCATACTGGCCAATGTACCTCCATTTGAAAATTGGAAGGAATGTCCGTACTGTAAAGAATGGTGCCATGAACACTGTTGCCTAGAGGACTCTATTTTGTGTTACTCATGTCTTGGTTAATTGTAGTTTTGTGTCCTTGTGTCCTTGTCACCATTCAAAAAATAAATTTGATTTAAATAACATATTTAGATTTGAAAATATTTCACTGAAAACAATAAAACTGATTATCAAAATGTGTTAAACAATATTGGTTCAACGTACCCCGACAGGCTTACTAATAAATCTTTTTAATGTCATAGATACTTGTTAGAAGTCGATAGAATTTTTTCTATGCGTAAAGGACATAATATTACATAATAATGACCTACATCAAAAAGTTTTAATGCATTAATATATGTCCGACAAGTTAAATTATGAAAATTGGTTCAATGTGCCTCGGTTTCCCCTATACCAAATGTCGTACTTTGTTTTAAAATTAAAAATATTTGATTCCTACAATGGATCCTCATATTGCATCATTAAATGACAATCTCTAATAATTCTTGCGTACATTATAATAAACAGTGCACAGTGAATTGTGCAGTGTAAAGAATTTCAATCAATCAATTAGTTTATAAAGCGCTATTTCTACGATGTTCAACAGCGTTCCTCAATGAATTTTGCAAACAGATGGGTCTTGATATCTGAAATTCGTAAGTGATGGAGAAAGAGGTAAAGAGTTCCAGAGAAAAGGACCAGAAAAAGCAAATGCAGATTTAGCAAAAGAGGGTTTAACACGAGTTAAGAAGAAGTGAGAACAACCAGAAGAAAACAATTAACCTACATAATTCCACGAGTCACTTAGACTTTAATTAATCAACGCTCGGTTAATAATATTAGAGAAAACATATAAAAAAATTTTAAAACATGACTTGTTTTTCTTGAGTAATTTGAATAAATCAATTAAATAATTTTATTTCATAAAAATAACTTTCTTCTCAATTTATTTATTTTATTGCGACGAAGTGAGTTGTTTGAAAAGCTGAACAACTGCATTGAGGTAGCTTCTATTGTACTTTTCCTGTTTGGAATTTTCAGATTGCAATCATAACGCTGTGTATATATTGATATATTCAATCAATAGAATTAATGAGGCGTACCTGCTTCGTGCGTGTCGCCGATACTTTGTTTTGCTAGTAGTGTGTTATATATTGTGCAGTGTATGTTAAATATTTGTGTTGTATACGTGTTGCTGTTGCATGTCATATAATGTGTTGTATGCTATATAATGTTTGTTGCACAATGTTCTGTTTTACGAAGTAAATGAAAATGTTATACTATTTTTTACATTACTAAAGTAAAAAATGGTAACTGTGAATTTGTACACTGTTAATTTAAAAAGCATCCTCTAACGTTATTGGTCGAAATAATCAAAATACTTGAAAAACTTTAAAACAGTGTATCTGTATAATTGTAATAATAATGATATAATAATAAAAAAAATAATAATTATTATAATATTGGTACATTGTTACTACCACTATTATTATTAATAATAATTTAATAAAAACGTTTGAAATTTTGAATGCGTAATAAATTATTTTAATAAATAAATAAATAAATAGAAGATAAATTATATATTTTGGAGGATTATTTTTTCAATAAATCTGTCAAAAATATAATGACAGATTTATCTATATGAAATTACCACAAACTTATTTTTAATAAATCTTCAACGAACGGAACGAAGTATATATATCTCGAAATCCCATATTTGATGTTTACAACCTGTGAAGAATATGTTCATCATTTTATAGTAAATTGCAACTGAATCAATTTAAACATTTTATACTATAAATTTAACATTAGTTAAACAGATACTAAATTTTGAAGTGACAATGAAAAGATAAAGGTTAGATAAGAAACTTAAATTAAGCAGTTAATTTGTAACCTTGGTTCTTGTCATGGGTAAATTGGAAAGCCTAAAAATAATACTGACAAACAACAAATCAGTTTTCTGTCCTGGTGATATGATAACAGGAAAATGTGTCCTTGCATTAAAAAATAAAATTAATTTGAAAACGATGTTCATATGCATGGTAGGTGCAGCTCGTGTTGAATGGACGGAAGCTACAGGGACTGGTGAATTTGAGACCGTTCAATTTTATAAATCAGAGGTCGTATACATTTCGGTGAAACAGATTCTTTATGGGAACGGTTAGTTTTTCTTTTGAATAAAATGATGATGATGTTGATAACAATTGAGTTACTAGAGAAATATAAAATATTAATTTGTTGGATATATATATCTTTTTAAAACTTGGTCCAGTTTGATCTTAATGAATTTAAATTGTTTTGCTTGTTTATTTATATGCTATTTCCAATTTGATTTTAATAAACTAATTTAAATTTCGATCATCAAATGACGTTGCAGCCGAACGTTCAGTGTTGGGTGCCGGTACGCATGAATTTGCATTCTATTTTGCATTACCAAATGGGTTGGTTAGATTGTTACATACATATTTTACATTTAATCTGAATTAATAAATTATTTATTAATTTGTGGTGAGAGATGGTGTAAATTATGTAATTGTATAAAATTTGTTCATAATGTCCAAAAAATAAAAAAAAACACAATGTTGACCCGTCAGTAGACTCATAATGGCTTCTCTCAGATAAAAAGCTTTTGAACCAGGCTAACAATGTTTCCCTGATCCCATAATGACTCAACTTTTGAATAAGAATGGTATGATTTAAACAGTCAAAAGCTTTTTTGAAGTCAATAAAAACCCCTACGGTATGGATTTTAAGTTCCGTGTTGCCAACAATTCTACTGATCATGTCAAAAACGGCCACTTCAGTGGAAGAACCTTTCTTATATATATATATATATATATATATATATATATATATATATATATATATATATATATATGTGG
>NW_008705254.1:7230082-7311265 GCF_000326865.2 Helobdella robusta
TAGGCATATTTCGATTCCGAATGAATCATCATCAGTGCTCCTTGTTGTTTTCGATTTTTCTCACTAAAGTTTTTTGGTGAACGTTTAGTTTATTAAAATTCAAAATAAACTTATTTTTCGAATTCATGCTGCAAATAAGGCCATATTTCGATTCCGAATGAATCATCATCAGTGCTCCTTGTTGAGAATATATATATATATATATATATATATATATATATATATATATATATATATATATATATTCTTTTATAGAATATATATATATATATATATATATTTTTTTTTTATAGAATATATATATATATATATATATATATATATTGGATTAAGACTGTCAGATAGGGCAATTATTGATGAAAATCACAGCATATTCTGCATCAGTTAATTTTCTATTTATTTTTTGATTTTTTAACGGTTGAGTTTAAAACTAAAATTGTTATTTATAATAAGCATGATAGAACAGAAAAGCTTTTTTCCGTATTTCCATACCTTATACCATCTTCGGTGTTCGAATTGATACATGGCGCATGTGGCCAAATGTTCAAGTCTGTAGAATGTTGATTCTTTGTTTGTTTAAAGTAATTTGTTAATTTAATTTTACCGTAATAACTTTACGCGAATACATTATTACGATTGCTTTTTAACGTGTCATTATCATCGATGATTCCTCTGTTTCTAAATTTATTAGTGTGAAAGATTCCAATTGCACGTTGTTGAATATTTATTATCGGATGTGTATTGATACGGTCAATCGTAAGTAAAAATGGTTGTTATTGTAATGTAAGATTTTAACATTGTTGTCCAAAATATGCCTAATAATTTTAGTTTTGTGTTTTTCTTTCATGTGATTCATTATAATGCCACTTTAATCTATAACCACGGAACAGCCATTAATAGAAATATACTCAACAATAACACAAAGATACTGTATCGCAACAGGAATCCGTTTCAACTTAAAATTGCGGATGCCCATTTTTTGAACAAATGGCACCCTGTAATAAATATCCAACCAAATACTGTAACTTTGCTACCGACGAAAAAAATTAAAAGCGATCTTTAGAGCCAATAAATTAGAAACACACAGAGGTAGGTATATATAAAATACAACCAATAGTTGATAACATATTAAACTGAAAATGGTAAAGAATTGCCAAAAAAAATCTTTTTCTGTATGAAATAAAAATGAATAGAAAAGTAGTTAAAATTTTTGTTTTTTTATAAAAATAAGTTTAAAAATTGATTCGGTACGAAATATTGAAAAACTGAATCAGAAGCTGGAAATGCGATATTCCTTAAAAATTAGCAAAAATGAAAAGAAATGAACTATAATAAAAAAAGGTATGGGCCTGACACAGCAAAATCACGCGATCCAATCTTTAGCTGTCTATGAGGAACCAAAAGAATGTTCGAATCATCAGACCTCAGACGCAAACCAGATGCGATCAACGTTTTTAATTTCAGTTTTTCTGATAAATATTTTGGAGCCAGACCATTTAGTGATTTAAAAACTGTGACAGAGATTTTAAAAACAATTTTTTTATTAATGGGCAACCAATGCAAATCACTTAGGTGTATGTTGTATGCATGCATGTATGTTTTTTTTCTTTCGAGGTAGGAAAATACGTTTACGTATTCCCAGGCCCAGGCCACAACCCTTGGATATGTCGGACTCGAAAAATTCCTATACCGACTAAAAACCTTCTCGACATCTGGCCCCTGTTTCCCCGTTGACCCGCCGTTAGGCATTACTACACGGGGAGAGGATCATAGCTATTTGCTTTTCCTTCTGTTAATTTCTACCTTTAATGTATTTTTCTATTTTCCAACTTTGTTTGCTTTTTGTCTTTCTATCGTACGTAGATTTCGGAGAACCTCAGACGAAAATGAATTAATCGCATCCAAAGCAATTTTAGATGTGAGCATTGCCTTTACTATGTTTTCTGGCCAGAGTTTCTGTTTGAGAACAGTTTCCAGATTATTCCTGGATCCATTGAAACGTGGGCATTCAAAAAATACATGTTCTGCATTTTCATTAATTTCCGGACAAGAAGGGCACTTCGAAGTATCATCATGCCCAAAACGATAAAGATTCGCTCGGAAGCATCCATGAGAGCATTTGCGTAAAGTACTTTATTCCCACAACAAAACAGCCACTATTACAGAAGAGAACGTTGTGAAATGAATGACATCCCGCCTATCACAAAACGCCAATTCATGGAAACTAGTGATAGAGTAGGAAATAACAAAGCTCCAGGCTTAGACGGAATTCCAAACATTGTTTTAAAAACAGCCATCAAAAAGGCACCGAAACTGTTTTTGTAGGTGTACAATTCATGTCTTAGAGAAGGTGTGTTTCCTACAAGATGGAAGCAGCAGAGACTAGTGCTAATTCCCAAGGGAAAGAAACCTCCGGAAGAGCCATCATCTTATCGACCGCTATGTATGTTAGATACGGCTGGTAAAATATTGGAAAGAATTATTCATCGGAGGATTGAAGAAGTTGTGGATCCGCAGCTTACGGACAATCAATTCGGTTTCCGAAAAGGTATATCATCGCTTGATGCAGTGAATCTTGTTGTTAATAAAGCCAGAGATGCTATTGCAGGAAAAAGATGGAAAGGAGAAAAAATGAAGTACTGTTTTATAATGAAGTACTTTTATAAAAAAACAAAAATTTTAACTACTTTTCTATTCATCCTACAATAAGTGCAAGAAAAAATAAATAAAACAAAAGAAAGAAAGTTGATTGTCACTCAGTTAAATGTCAGAACACACATATATTAACACAAAATCAATAAATAAATAGATGACCAAAAAGAAGTAATACTAATTCAAATGACGATTTTTAGGATTTATCCACACAAGTTACTAGTTATGTACAAAAATTCAACGCAATAATCAACAAGCCTCACAACGAATTATTAACCGACACAAGAATTAAAACAACATAATGATAGAACCGTACCGTCTAATAAAGAACATAAAAAATAAAAAAAATAAAAAATTCATTTTCATAATCACATTTAATTACAAGAACCGAAATGCTGCTTAAAAAGCAGCAACTTTAATTGTTTACAAAATAGAGGAAATGATATTCCAGGTAGACGGAGTGAGGTTGGCAAATTATTCCACACCATCGGTCCAGCAACAGCAAAATTTCTTTTACCAGTCACCAAACGGGTTTGAGGAACGTCCAGCAAATTCCTATTATTGGATCTCAATCCTGGATAACCAGACGTTGAATCACGTTTAGTCAATCTACCGCCCATTTAAAACTTTGAACATCAAAACAGCAATCTTGTAGATAATTCTCTTTTCAATCGGAAGCCAGTGCAGATCCCGTAAAATCGGCGTCACATGATCAGATCTAAAACCTCCGACAACTAGCTTAGCCATGCGATTTTGAATTGACTGTAGTTTGGAAATTTCCAACATGGAGACACCGTAAAAAAGGCTGTTGCAATAGTCCAG
Source organism: Helobdella robusta (assembly GCF_000326865.2). Lineage (NCBI taxonomy): Eukaryota > Metazoa > Annelida > Clitellata > Rhynchobdellida > Glossiphoniidae > Helobdella > Helobdella robusta. Next base: position 7,233,557 of record NW_008705254.1, read on the forward strand.
CCAGCCTTGAGTGAATAAACGCGTGAGCCAAACTCTTTAGGGTAATCTCATTAAGTGAATTTTTTATAGCCCTCATCATGCGAAGTTGTCGATGACATTCACCAGTTAGCGACTTTATGTGGCACTCCATTGTCATATTACTATCGAATACAACATCAAGATTACGAGCAACTTGACATAATTCAATTTTACTGTTGTTAATCTCAATCGAAGTGAAATTTAATTTGTTTATTTGCTGCCACGTACCAATTGGCAATAACTGGGTTTTGCATTGATTCAATTTGAGTTTGTGCTTGATCATCCAAGAATCAATCGCCTCCATGCACCGACCAAATCTTTCAACAAGAGCTTGAAATGAAGTAGCTGGACCACTGACAATGATTTGTATGTCATCTGCAAACCCATGATGCTTGAACCTGAATGAATCAATGATGTCGAAAACGTCAGCAGTGTATAGCAAAAACAGCAGCGGTCCAAGTACTGAGCCTTGCGGTATACCATGCTTTACTTCCTGAACAGACGATAAAACATCTCTGCGTAATGCCTGTTGTTTTCGCGCAGAGAGATATGATTCGAACCAAATAAGAACAACAACTGAGATTCCAAAACATTGACGTAGCTTTCCAAGTAAAATCTCGTGATTAACACAATCAAAGGCTGCACTAATGTCATGTAATGCCAAGATTGAGATATTTTGATCATCAATAGCAGCAAACAACTCAGATGAAACATCTATCAGTACAGTCTCAGTTGAATGAAATTTTTTAAATCCTGACTGACATTTTGGTAGCAGATCATTATGATTTAAATGACAAATTAGCTGTTTGTGGACAATTCGTTCAATAACTTTTGACAAAAATGTTAGATTTGACACCGGTCTATAACTTGATAAACTATTCTTGTCTAGTGTCTGTTTTTTTAACATCGGAACTACAATTGAATATTTAAAAGCCATCGGGAAATGCCCATAAGTTAAACATGCATTTACAAAAACAGTCAAAAACGGAAGAAACAGATGAACGTATTTTTTAAGTATTTTAATTGGCAACTTTGTAGGTGAATCCAAAATAACTTGGCGAAATGTATGTATGTATGTATGTATGTATGTATTACATACATACAACAGTGCCCCGTCTGCTTTAACCACTATAGAAGCACTCCAGACGGGAAGTTATGTCGGCACGGAGGTAAAGTGAAAGGACAGGAATGCTCGGGGTTCCGGAAAAAAGTTGATCCATCGGGCGCGAGGGCTGCTTCGCCTCTCGGTGCCGCACCCGACCCCAAGCCCGGGTTGCCCACACGGTCGTCGGCCGCATCAGTCTCCGGTGATCCTCTCGACCTGGATTACTCTGGTGTTTTTGACAAGCTGACGGCCGTGCTGAAATGTGTACCGGTGTACGACCATATCCCTAAGCCATGCAGGGAGAAGTTCGCACATGATCTGAACGCCTTGCTGACGGCTGTTTGTAATGACCCTGGTGACCCGGCTCACTGGGTTAGACTCCACTGTTTTGTCCCATACGTCTTACAGAAGACTTCCAGAGAGGGTCGCCGGGTCAACCAGGGCCATCTGGTCAACAAGCGTCTTGAAACCCTGGTACTGTGCTTGATGGGTCCAATAATGCCAAATCACAAAAGCACAACCCCGATCGGTGGATCAACGCTGTGTCATCTTGTATTGAACAGGGAAACCTGTCCTCGGCTGTCAGACTTGTCTGTTTGCCGGAGGGCCTGGCAAAGAGCTCGCCGGCCACCTTCGATAAATTATGTTCCATCCACCCAAAAATTTCTGTGGACAGGCTGGTCTTTCCCGCATTGACACCAACGGCTGGTTGCGTTTCTCCTGCCGAGGTGCTGAGGGCCGTTAAATCGTTCAAAAACGGTTCTTCTGGATGGCCTACGACCCCAACACCTTAAAGATGTTTTTTCAGGCCCCTTGCCAATCGACGACACACTGAACTCCTTAACCCAATTCATTAATTTAATCCTACCTGGAGCTTGCCCACTCTCCGTCCGCCGGTTCTTTTTTGGAGGCCGGCTAATAGCTTTAAATAAGAAAGACGGAGGGGTCAGACCGATTGCGGTCGGGAACGTTTGGAGGAGGTTGGCCGGCAAATGTGCCTTGGCCCTGGTCGTGGTCGAACTCAAGACCAAATTCTACCCGATTCAGTTGGGTGTCGGAATTAAGGGTGGCGCTGAGGCCGCTGTTCATGCGGTTTGAAGATTGGTCACCGAGATTGGTCAAGATTGTAGTTCAGATACTGAACCGGCCCAAAAATAATCATTTGAGATTTTTTGTTGTTCAACGTTAATTTGTTGTTTTGAAACCATTTGACCACTTCTTTAATGGCAATATTGGTTTTATATAAAAGTTCATGAATATTTTCACCTTTACTAAAAATATTAGTGTCATCGGCATAACAAACAAAATCAAAAATCTTCGATGCCTTGGGAAGATCGTTTATAAAGATCACAAACAGTAGTGGACCCAATATGCTTCCCTGAGGAACTCCAAAGTTATTTGTTAGTATCGTCGAATTTTTGTTCTGCCATCTAACAAACTGTTTCCTATCGGTCAAGTAGTTACTAAGCCATCTTAGGGGTGTTCCACGGATTCCATAATAATTTAACTTTTCCATCAAAATGCTGTGGTCTATGCAGTCAAAGGCTTTTGACAGATCGATGCAAGTTCCAACGACAAAGTTTTTATTTTCTGCAGCTACTCCAATTTTACGGATCAACTCCACGATTGCCAACTCTGTTGAGTGTTTATCACGGAAGCCAAATTGAGAGTCTGAAATTATGTTATACTTTTGAAGAAAATTGACAATTCTTTTGTACATCAATTTTTCCATAATTTTTGAAAAGGCCGGTAGTAACGCTACAGGTCGATAGTTGGTTATATCGGTATTACCTGTCTGCTTTGCTATTGGAATTACTTTTGCCACTTTGAAACATTGAGGAAATATGCCTGTCGCAAATGAAAAATTAACCAGATAACTCAAAATTTGAGCTGTTGAGTTGATTGTGGAAATAACAATTTTTGAAGGAATGTCATCAACACCAATTGAATATTTGGGTCGTAAACTTTTTGCCGTCTCGACAACTTCTTCAAATGAGGTATCAAGACAAAAAAAGGAATTTGAAAGTTTATGGTGCATTGTTTGCTTCCATTCAGAATTTTTCGTAAAATCTTTCATCAAATTTGGTGTTTGTTAAGTGCATCTTCAGGATTGTCTAAAACCTGTTCATCTGAGGTTAGTAACTTTTCATTTTTATCATCTTTACTTTTATTTATTATTTTTAAAATATTCGACCACGCTTTTTTGCTGTTATTTTTTGTTCGTTGAAACAAGTCACTGAAGTATTGTTTTTTTAGCTTATTGTTGAGATTTGAGCAACGTTTGGCAATTGATTTAAATTTCGTGTATCTTATCCCGGTTGGATTTTCGAGAAATTTTTTATATAAAGAATTTTTATTTTTGAGTAAAATACTAAATTCTTTTGTAATCCATGGTTTGTTACAGAGAAAATTTCTAGATTTTTTGACATTTTCCATTAAGCAACAGTCATCGAAAAGTTTTTTAAATAGGTCAATGAATAGTTTGAAAGCATCATTTACATCATTGCATAACAAAACATCTGACCAATCGTTGATACATAAAGCTTCATTAAGTTTGTTTATTCTACTTTTTGAAAAGGAGTAGATTTGTTGATTCTTTACGTATTTGGACTTATTTTTGTTAATGGAAGAACTGATAGTGACGGTGATGGGCAGATGGTCCGATATATCATGAACGTGCACACCACATAACGCTACCTGTTGCGGAAAAGCAGTCGATGATTGATTGCTTTTCAACACTGATTCTTGTTGGAAGCGTTATTAACTGATCAAAACTGTAGCAGGTAAAAAGTTGACATAAATACATTTTGTTAACATCATCGTTCGTGTCACTCATATCAATGTTGAGGTCACCTGTGATAACAACATGTTTGTTTTCAACGTCTATTTGTTGCAATATAATTTCCAATTGCTGCAGGTAATAGATCGCGTTGCAACTGGGTGGTCTGTATGATACAACAATGACAAAATTTTTGGTTGAAGGGTCAGTCTTTAATTCAATTGCGAAAGTTTCAAAATCTAGACCTCCCAATTTGTTTAAATCATCTCTTGTCTTGAAGGTCAAGTTATTGCTTACGTAGAATCCTACTCCTCCACCGTGTTTGCTCAATCGATTTTTTCCGATGAATTTGAAACCGTTCATACAAATCAAATCTTCTGTACTATCATTAATCCATGTTTCAGTGATGGCTACGACGTCAAATGTGCACACAAAATTGTTTAAATAATCAAACAACTCATCTGCCTTGTGTATTAAACTTCTGATGTTGATATGCATGAGATTAAAAAATGATTTTATATTGGAATTATTGTAATGTATTTGTTTAAATTGGTTATTAAATTGGTTTATATTTTCAAATTTTGGCACCTGTTGTTAAGTGTTTTGCGGTGGTTTTCTTTGTTTGCTGCATTTGTGCTAATCATGTTTCACATTATTACTTTCTTCGGGTTTTTTCTGGTTGAAGCGCCACTCACGAACGATGATGTGCTTCAAAATGATGTCAGGATCTTTCATCTTGCTGGCGTCACAACTTTCGACACACACTCTGAACATTGTGCACTGCTCATCATCATTGTTGTTTTTGTTACCCTCAGTCGAATTATTTGTCTTTTTAACAACAGGAAAACACGAAATTACCTTGATTCCATTTGTTGAGAAGTATTCAACAACATCATCTCGGTGGCATCGCTGAATGTTGCTCATCATGAAAAATGACTTTTTTATCAGCTGTTTCTCCGCTTTCAATTTGCAATCATTGCTAACTTTGTTTCCAACAATTTTATTTGAAACTTTTTTTGTAACCTCTGAATATTTCATGATGTTGTTGTTTTGACGATTGGCGTTGTTGCTATCGGTTTCACTGCGATTGGTGCTGCTGTTGTCTGACCGTGGACGCTTGTTTTTGCGCAGTACGAGACTGAACGGTAAGTTCTCCACTGGTGTTGTTACTCTGTCTGACCAGAGATTTTTGTCCTGTAGAATGTTATCTTGCTGCGCGTTACTTGTCGTTGGAATTTCGTTGTTGACATTTGACGACTTTCACCAACAAGAGAGTTAAGTTTATTTTTTACATTATCCAACTCGGTTGTGTAAGACAGAAACATTTTGTTAATTTCAGCTTGTTGACTGAACAACATTTCTTTTATTTGTTTGTTAACAAAGTCGAAATTTATTTTCAGCCAGTTTTCCGTGTTTGGTATTTTGTTTATATCAGAACTGCAAAAAAATGCTATTCTATCCAACAAATTATTATTTTTAATATATCTGAATAAAGTCAAGCATTCCAGAAGTTTTTCACGTTTTGAATTCCCGCGCAAGGGAAATTTTTCTATTTTTTCTAACTTTAGTGATTCTATTTCACATTTTAATGTTTTAATTGCTAAAACGATATCGTCACTAGTATAAAATTCACTAGTATTATTAATAAATGATTCTTCCTCTATTAAACTTAAATTATTATTAACAAAATAAAGAAGCTCGTTTATTTTTACCGGTCTCGACGCCATTTTTTCAATACATTTAATACATACATACTTACATACATACATACATACATACATACATACATACATACATACATACATACATACATACGTACATACATACATACATACATACATACATACATACATGGATGGAAAAATGGCGTCTAAAGGTAATTTGTCGGTGAATGAAGTTTTATATTTTTTGATAAATAACTTAAATTTACTTCAAAATGACGTGTTTATTTCAAATGTTGTTGATTTTTACACTTCTGACGATATTACTATTGCATTAAAAACTTTAAAAAATGATTTAGAATTTGTTAAAAATGAAAAGTTTGCAAACATAGAAAAAAATTCTGCGAAAAGCAATAAAAAAGAGGACAAAATGCTTGATATTGTTACAATTATCTTGCAATTAAACAAAAACAATTTATTGGAATCTCTACCAACCTATGTAAGTGTTAATTTTTCTAAAATTCCCAGTATGGATAATATATTAAATGTAAATTTCAATAAAATTAAAATGGAAATTAAAGAAATAATGTACAAGCAAGAGTTGTACATAGCGAAACTATTAGAAAATATGAATATAAACTATGTAAACTATCTTGTCAGCAAACCGACCAGCGCACCTGAATATCATACGCTGGAAATTGTCCCACCAACTAAGCAGACTAAACAAAATCATTTTATTGACAACAGAGTTAACAACAACAATTTCAGCAGCAACAACAGCGGCGACAACAACGGCAGCAACAACAGTACTCTATGGGCAGATGTTGTGAGAACTCCAACTGAAAATATCGACCAACCATTCACAGTAGTTCAGTCAAAAAAACGACCAAGATTAAACATCACTCCAGAGATGGTTGAACGAAGTAACGTCAATAGTGGAAGCATCATAAAATCTGTTACAGAGAATATGATGGAAAAACCAGTTAGGAAAATAATTGGTAACAAGAAAAATGACGAATTATGCAAAATTAAAGCTAATAAAATGCTCATAAAAAAATCATTTTTTTCAATGAGCAATGTTCAAAAGAGCCACAGAAACGATGTTATGGAATATTTAAAATCCATTGATATAAATGTCATTTCATGTTTTCCAGTACTAAAACGCACAGATTCTCCCGCCAATGAAAGTCCAAACAACGACGATTGCGAGTCTACGATGTTCAGGGTATGCGTTGAAAGTAGCGATGCTGCTAAGATGAAAAATCCGGACGTTATTTTGCAACATATCATCGTCAAAGAATGGAGGTTCAACCCCAAAAAAATCGATGACAAAAACAACAACAAACATGAAGAATGATGTTCCTAATAACCTTTATCTCAATATGAAAGATGATGAACAATGGCCAATTTATCTTCATCTGATAGATGGCACCTGACAATAATGAAGTTAAACCTGGTCGGCTTGATGATGTTGATCCTGATAGTAATTTGTTGAATGATTTAAATAATGTGTGTTCTTTTTTACCTCCGGATAAGGTTTATGTATTTATTAATCCGAATTCTTTTTCTGTTTTTCACATTAACATTCGAAGTATGTTTAACAAAATGACTGAATTGAATATTTTGCTTGATTATTGTGGTGGTAATTTTGATTTGGTAGCTGTGAGTGAAACTTAGTTATGTGATCAGATTTAATTAATTTGCCTAATTTTAATTTTGTATCTAAAAATCGCATAGGTAACCTAGGTGGTGGTGTTGGTTTATTTATTAAAAGTCATTTAAATTATGTTGTTCGGGATGATTTATTATCTTATTCTCCTACTTTTGAGTTATTAATAGTTGAAGTGTTTTCAAATATTAGCTGTAATTATTTGTTTATTGTTATGTATCGTCCTCCTTCTACTGATGTTAATGTATTTTTGAATGATTTAAAATCTTTACTCATAAATATTAATCCTGGTTTATTTAAATATATTTACATTATCGGTGACTTCAACATTAACTTATTTTGTGACGATTATAAACATATATCCACTGTATTCATCAATTCTTTAGCTTCTTTGGTTTTAATTCTTTGATTACGACTGCAACACGTGTTACTACTACTAATTCATCTTTGTTAGACAACATTTTCACTAACAACATTTCTTTTCATAAATCTGGTGTTATTTTTTCCTCAATGTCAGACCACTTTCCTATATTTACTTCTTTTCATTCTCCTGTTATTAATATACCCAACTTATATATTCCTTCCTTTAATTATAATTTTTATAACATTGATAAACTAAATTTACATCTTAAGTATTATGATTGGAGTTTAGTTTTGAATTGCTCTCAGACCGATGAAGCTTTTGAATTATTTATTGGCATCATAAAAAATGCTGTAATTAAATGCTGTAGTATCTCTCGAAAAAAAACTCTTAAAAAAAAGCCTTGGATCACAAAGGGTTTAATTACTTCATCGGTAACAAAAAATAAATTATATAAAATTTACCTAAGTTCAGGCTCGCCGTCGGATAGATTGGTATACACCAAATATAAAAACATTTTTCTAAAGTTATGTAAATTATCCGAATTTTCTTATTTTAACAACCAATTCACTAAATGCAAATCAAACAGTAGACTAACCTGGAAACTTCTTAAATCATGTTTAGGGTTAAAGCATTCGTCACCTCTTAATATTATTGTCAATGATCAAATTATCAATGATGATTTTTTATTATGTAATCATTTTAATAATCATTTTTCGTCTTTAAACAACCAAAATGTTTCAAATTCATCTGATCCTAAATGTAACTTTAAAAAATTTTTTTCTCCTAGTATCTCAAATTCTTTCGTCTTGTTTGAATGTCTGCCATTTGAAATTATTGATGTTGTAAAAAATTTTGATAACACATATAGTTGTGGTAATGATTTTATTTCAAACTTTTTATTAAAAAATATTTTTCAAAGTGTCTTATTTCCGTTGCTTCATTTAGTTAATTTATCTTTTAAAACTGGTCACTTCCCTAATTTTCTGAAAATTTCTAAAGTGCTGCCTTTATTTAAATCTGGTGACCGTCATTCTATTAATAATTATCGCCCTATCTCTGTTCTTTCTAGTTTGTCAAAATTAATTGAAAAATTATTTTAAATCGTCTTAATAAATTTTTAAATTATCATAATATTATTTGTTTAAATCAATATGGTTTTCGTGAAAAGTTGTCAACTGAGTTTGCTGTTTCAGACGTTATTAATTTTGTTTCTCATGCACTCGAATCTAAAAAATACTCTATTGGGGTTTTTATAGATCTTTGCAAGGCTTTTGACTCTTTAGATCACAGTATTTTATTGTACAAGTTATATTCATTTGGTATTCGTGGTTTAGCTTATAATTGGTTCTCTTCATATTTAAATGATCGCTCTCAATTTGTTTCTATTGGTAGTTCCATGTCTTCGTTGTCTCCTATTAAATCGGGTGTTCCTCAAGGTTCTATTTTGGGCCCTTTACTTTTTAATATTTATATTAATGATTTTGTTTACTCTTCCAACATTTTAAAATTTATTTTATTTGCTGATGACACTACTCTTCTCTATTCTCACTCGGATTTTAATGTACTTGTTTCGGTAATTAACTACGAACTAAATTTTGTTTACGATTGGGTTGTCTCAAATAATCTACGTATCAATTTAAGTAAAACATGTTTTATATTATTTGGTCCTAAAATTAGAACAGATATTGTTTATCCAGTTATATATTTAAATAATATTACTATTGAAAGGGTTGAGTAATTTAAACTTTTGGGAGTTATTTTGTCTTCTAACTTATCTTGGTTGAATCATATCAAACATATCTCCTGTAAACTGTCTAAAAACTTGGGTCTTATTTATCGATTGAGGTTTAAATTTCCTAGATTTATTTTATCAACTTTATATAACTCTCTTATTCTTCCTTATTTGACTTATTGTGTTTCTGTTTGGGGTGGTACATCTAAATCAAACCTTCATATTTTAACTCTAGCTCAAAATTTTTTTCTTCGCATTCTGTTTAAATTAAAGAGATTTGACCATGTAAGTTCATACTATAAAACTGCAAATATCCTTACCATAAACCAACTACACATTATTTATCTATTACTATCTTTTTTTAAAATATATAAATTAAATTATTGTCAATCTCTTAAAGATCAGATTAATTTATTTAAAAATACTAGGCAAAATTGTTTACGTTCTAATTCTGAATTTTACTTTTTGAAACCTAGAACAAATTTTTTTCTCAACTCCGTCTTATATAGCTCTATGCGTCTTTGGAATTTATTACCGATGACTACTAAAAATTCTTCTTCCCTTGCTCTATTTAGAAAATCTATCTATTTGCTCATTCAGTCTAATTATTTCAACCATGTCCTCTGTTAATGCGATTGTTTTCCGTTATGTACTTTATATTTATTCAATTTTAAGAAAGTTTATTAATACTTAAATAATTTAATTAATCTTATTTTTTCTTATTTATAGAACTATCATTATTTCATTGTGAAATATGAACATTTCTTTTCAATTTATAAATTTTGGTGTAAATTTTATGGTGGCCCAACAAGTCATATCTTCGGGTCTCCTAGCTTTTTGCTGAATAAACTCATTATTGAATTGAATTGAATACATACATACATACATACATACATACATACATACATACATACATACATACATACATACATACATACATACATACATACATACATACATACATACATACATACATACATACATACATACATACATACATACATACATACATACATACATACATACATACATACATACATACATACATACATACATACATACATACATACATACATACATACATACATACATACATACATACATACATACATACATACATACATACATACATACATACATACATACATACATACATACATACATACATACATACATACATACATACATACATACATACATACATACATACATACATACATACATACATACATACATACATACATACATACATACATACATACATACATACATACATACATACATACATACATACATACATACATACATACATACATACATACATACATACATACATACATACATACATACATACATACATACATACATACATACATACATACATACATACATACATATGGACGGCGCGTCGGGTAATTATAACACTTAGAGTGCATACATACATACATGCATGCATGCATGTATGTATGTATGTATGTATGCTTTATTTTTTCACACACTCGTCAGCTAAATTGTTTAACATCCATTGACACCTAATTTTTGCAACTTTGAATTCCTCCACCAGAGACTTCAGAGGGAGTGTAGCGGGTTCTTAGCGGCAATGTTGAGACGTAGACACAAATCAAAAAAATTTTATTCTGTAAACTGAAAACTATACCAAATAAATATACAATGTCAATAAAGAAAACCAAAATAAAAGTTAAAGTTCGAGGTTAGTATGCAGACTTGTTCCTGCCAGTGCTGTGACCACGTACAAGCGGATACTGTTTCAACTTCTTCACTTGACAACAATGTAGAATCCTTCGAACACTGGTGTTTTGTGGGGTTGACTCCTTCGGTTCCAGCCGTTTTCTGTACCAATATTGCACCACCTGTGCTTTACCCAACCGACAAACGTTGTTGTTACGTTGAAAAGCAACTACTTCGTTCGTCACCCTCCAACGCAACAGATAACTACTTCGTTCGCTACCTTACGTTTGTTGTCGTTGAGCTCGCAACAAACCCGTACCGTATTTCCAGCTCTCCCGTCTAACCACCGACTAACTACCACCCATGTACCAACAAATGAAACTTCTCCCAATAATATCTTACCAACCAACAGCTACTTCACCAACCACGATTGCGTGTCCAATTTCTCACCAACAAAAACGCCAACTCTACCAACTAATTTTCTACAATTAAATTAACCAACTCTAACTAATTTTTTACGATAAAAGAACTAACTCTACCAATTTTCTACAATAAAATAAACTTTTTTTCTGTCTGACGAGACCAGCGCCGTCCTACCCCGCAGCAATAATATAATTAAATGATGCGACGCTCAACATCCACCCTTGAACCGTGACATATCTCCTCCCCAACAGCCTATCATATGCAATGTGTATGATGCGTGGTTTGCGCGCGTATTCGTATACGCTGTGTGTGTTTGTCGTTGAAACCTTTGAAGCAAACGCAGAAGAGATAGATTAACCTTTAACCTTTAACTGTATGTATGTATGTATTATTATTATTATTTGGAAACTTATAAAGCGCCAATTATAACACTTAGAGTGTTCTCATAGGCGCTGTTGACTATGCCGGGAATGGTATCTCACAAGTCAAATAAGTCCTACTCTTGGCTTTCACGTGGCGAAGCTGTTTAAACTAACAGAAGAAGGCTACAGTGACGTTTGGTCTTGCCTTGGCTACAAAGCAGCTTATTTAGGAAAGCACTGCTTTCTCCAACTGGAGAGGGGACTAGAAAATGTGTCCTAAAAAGCTAAACCACCAACAAAACTGTTTTGTTGGCTGACCGCGGCTGACTGGATATCCATTCTCTGCGGCAAAAATATTTATAAATCCGAAAGGAAAACGCTGAACCTTGCGGCATGCTTGTTTTGAAAAAGATATCGCTGCCTTAAATAAAACAAGATTATCCAATGCTGCACAACTTGAGGAAAAAGTTTAGTTGTGGGCAATGGCTCCTGTGATGGCGGACGACTCGCGTCTCAATTCGGATGATAAATTTTGTTATCTAGGTGGATATATTTCCAATAGTGGAACTATCGATGACGATATTACAACAAGGCTTACAAGAGCAGGTGCTGCTTTTGGTATGCTGACCGGACGTTTTTGAAAAGAATACGGAGTTACCCTGGCCACCAAAACTGCGGTATACAGAGCAGTTGTGCTCATTTCACTGCTTTATGGCTGCGAAACTTGGACGTTCTACTGTCGTCACATTTGTTGGCTCAACCAGTTTTATATGAGGTATGATTGTTGGTATCGGGTTGGAAGATGAAGTCCCAAGCACAATGGTTCTGGCAAACTACGATACAATGGGTATAGAATCGCTTTTGCTTCAAACTCAGTTTTGTTGGATAAGGCATGTTATACGCATGCCAGACACAAGAATTTTCAAACAGGTCTTTTTTTGGTCAACTGGCGTCGGGAAATAGACTGGCAAGTGGCCCTGTACGTAGATAAAAAGACAGCCTTATAAAAAATATGAAAAATGTGGTTTAGACCTTAAGGCTCTTTGTGTTGATGCTTTGCGGCGCTGGAAATGGAATATGTTCACCCTGTTGGCAATTTCCGTTTTTGAGCTGACACGTGCTTTTGCTGAAAACAGTATTCAACGAAAACAGACGGCCCTAAGTGGCAATAGTATATGTTTATGGAGCTGTGGAACATGTGTACGGAATTGTTCCTCAAGGATATAACTTAAAACGAGATCGATTGGCGCTGTGGTTTGATGATGAATGCATCCAGATGAAACATTTATGTAGAAAAAAAAGAGTATATAGGAAAAGTTTAAAGATGATTCATCGAGAGGAATGGAAATGTGTTCTGAAGGAGCAATCTAATATTTTTGCAGGTAAACGTCGGTTGCACTGGAACAGGATTGTGGACAAAAATAAAGGTAATCCAAAGAATCTCCTGAAAGTTATTGACAACATTCTATGCAGGTCTCGAAGGGAAGATGTGAGTTTTAATACTGATGTGTTAACAGCAAATCAGTTTATAGATTTTTTTGTTGAGAAGGTGCTAAAAGAAAAACGAGATACAAAATGTTGTGATTTTTTAATCTCCACTTTTGTTGAAGATAATATCCGAAATAAATTTACTACATTTTAAAACGTTAATGATGATGATATTATAATAGTAGTTAAGAATTCAACGGCGAAGTCACGTCAGCAGGATATAATTTCGACCGATGTCATTAAAAAACATGTTGGTCTGTTTGCCCCGTTTCTAACAGGTTTGGTTAATTTATGTTTTAAGAGTGGCAGATATCCTAGTGGGTGTAAATATATCGTCCGACCTATTCTGAAGAGGAGCAACCTGGGTCATAATGAGACCGGTAATTACAGACCAGTGTCTAATCTTATTTTTATTTCTAAGATTATTGAACGATTGGTAGCAAAACAAATTCTTGATCATGTGAAGATAAACAGGTTGCTGCCTGTCCATCATTCTGGCTTTAGTAAGCATCATTCTACTGAGACGGCGCTCTTGCAAGTTTTCTCTGATCTGCATTCAGCAATTGATGTACGAAAAATATTGCCCATAGCTTTCCTTGATATGAGTTCGGCGGCATTTGACTGTGTTGGCCACAGGATTCTACTAGATAGATTGTATCTTAGTTTTGGTATTGGTGGTTTGGTTTTGGAATGGTTTAAATCTTATTTGGATGATAAAACTCAACAAGTACTGATTGGAGGTATGAAGTCTGATGTCAGTAAGGTTATCTTCGGGATGCCTCAAGAATCTGTTCTTGGCCCGCTGCTGTTTTTGTTATACACGTCAGAGATATTTAATGTTATCGAATTATTTGGGTTTCGTGTTACGCCTTTGCCGATGATATTTAGATAATAGTTAAAACTACAACTGATTCGTTTCGAATGGAGATGAATAAATTTGTGAAATGTTTGATGGCTGTTAATTTATGGATATCGCAGAATGATTTAAAACTGAATCAAAATAAAACTAAACTTCCACTGGTGGGAACATGGCAGCAATTGACAGGATTGGAGATGAACTCAATTACAGTGAACAGTAAAAGAATTTTGTTTTGTAACAATGCAACTAACTTTGGTGTTGTTTTTGATTCAAATCTAACATTTATGTACCATATCAGGATGTTGTCAAGAAATTGCATGTATCAGATTAGAAGAATTAGTTAAATTCGAGGTTCGTTAAACGTTTCAATATTTTAGATTCTGGTGCATGCTTTGTCTACTCTAAGATTGACTACTGCAGTAGTTTACTTTATGGTTTGCCTGACAAATTCATCAGTATCTTGCTATCAATACAAAATTGTGCGGCAAAGGTTGTGGTGGTGGTCTTGGTCTGTGGAATGATCATATGAGACCTATACTAAAAGGGTTGCATTGGCTGTCGATAAAAGAATGGTGCACAAGATTGCACAAGATGTATAAAACGCTTAATGGTAAGGCTCCAATGTATCTGCAGGACAAAATTAAGAGAAATTTACCGCGTCAGACCGGTGCGCACCTAAGGTCGTTCGATTTGAATGTGTTGACAGTGGCGGTTACATATCTGTGTGCCGGCACACGTAGCTTTGCGGTTGCATGACGAACTGTCTGGAATGGATTGCCGTCTTCACGCAAGGATCAAAGTTGACTATGGATTGTTTTAAAAAGAACTTAAAAACGTTTTTCTTTACATTGTAATGAAATAGTTTAATGTGTGAATTTTTTCCTTTTTTATTTATATTGTTTAGTTGATTTTTTTATCTTGTTTAGTTTAAACATTCTTGTAAGTTTTCAATTTTTATGTTCCGATGTAATGATTTATGTTATTGTGAACTTTTGCCGCGCGGTGAAATTTTTCTTTTGCTTAAATATCAACAACCGCCGCCGCCAGCCTAGGCAGTCTCGCTTCTGGCCGGGACTCGCCTCTTCACAACTTTTTATTTTCCGGTCGGAAAATACGGGCCGGGCGGAAGAATTATCGCGCCCTGCTTGCTGGACGGTTAATCCGGCCCTATTAACCGCTAGCAAGTCTTCTTCAAACATGTTTTAGTTTTTAAAAGTGACAAACAAAACATAACTGAAATAATTCTATTAATAAACAAAAATAAAACAAACAAAATAATATTGACTTATAATATTCTTTAATTCAAATGTTTTTAAAGTCAACGACAAAACTTAATTAAATATTCTTAGTAAACGAAAAATATTTTTACTAGCCGTAATAATGAATGAAATTCCAAAACAAGAAACGCCAGAGCAACCAAACATGCAGAAACCGAACGACCAATTAACAACCACAATAAACCCAAAAACTTATTCAAAACACTAACTTAAAATACAAACTTTCCTTTTTTCCTTTTTGAAAAGGCTTATATACTAAACAAATTCTAAACAAACTGAGAAAACATTCATTCTCAAACATACTCACTATATATGCGCCATACCATACCAACATTCACTAATTAATTAATACCAAATTCTACCAACCTGCACACAAAACCAATTCATACGACATTCGACCAGCCTGCCCACCTGACCACTTCATACAACATGCGCGCCAACATACACACTTGCGCCATTCATTCCACATGCGCGCTAAAAAAACTTCACATTATCATGTTCGATTTTTTTTCCTTTTATTGTTTCATTTATTTTTTATTTTTTCCCTTATTGGCTATGGACAGATTTTTATTCTTACGTGGGCCATGCTTATTGTTATGGTGATCTAACGCTTTAGAGCGCTTTTGAATTTTATTAACTAGCGATAGATAAATTTTTGATAATAATAACAAGAATAATAATAATATATACAGTAATTTATGAAATTTATCGAATTTCTAGCGTTGGATAGTTTTTTATTACATTCCTCAATATTTCGAACCAAGTTCTTATCGTCATTATTTATATAATTAACGTTGGAATAATAAACAGTTTTCTAATTCATTCATTCGAATTATGGTTTTTTACCAGCATATGTATATTATTATTATCATTATCAAAAGATTTATCTAGCGCTAATTAGTTAAAATTCAAAAGCGCCATCAAAATATAAAATAACACAAAATTAAACATAAGATTAAACATGTCCTCACTAAAATAAAGTTAAACGTAGAAATAATTGTCTGGCTGCAAAAAACTGTAACAATTCAACACAATTACAAAAAAAACACTATAGAACAATTCAAAAATTAAGATATCACTGTAACGAAAACAAAAATGTTTTGAGTTTCTTTCTGAAGCATGTCATGGTTAATCCAATGTCTCTGAGCGAAGCCGGCAGACCATTCCAGGTCGGCTCTGAAACAGCAAAGCTTCGTGAACCAATACACAAATTTGTAGCAGGAACTATCAACCGATTCATATCAAATGATCTTAGATAAATTCCGGTCGGACGTGGCAAATCACTGTTGATCTTATCCTGCAAATACTTTGGAGCACTACCTGTGAGTACCTTATACATTTTACAAAATATAAATTTTGTAAATTATTCTCTTATCAACAGTTAGCCAGTGCAAATCTTTAAGTATAGGTGTCAAATGATCATCCGATCGACCGCCAACCACAACCCTAGCCGCATGATTTTGCAAAGACTGCAATACACGGATGGACTTGTCCGGCAATCCATAATACAAACTGTTGCAGTAATCAACTCTCGAGTGAACAAATGCATGAACCAGCGTCTGAAGCGTAGAGACGTTCAATGATCCACGAATTTGATTCAATCTTCTAATCTGATAAATGCAATCTCTTGAAACCCTCTTGATATGGTGCTTCATTGTTAGATTCGAAACAAAAATCACACCCAGATTAGTCGCATTGTTACAAAATAAAATTGTCTCTTCATCAACTGTGATCGAGTTTATCTTCAATTTTGACAACTGCTGCCATGCTCCCACCGGCAAAAGTTTAGTTTTATTTCGGTTTAATTTCAAGCCATTTTGCGACATCCATAAATCAACAGCTGACAAGCATTTTACAAATTTTTTCATTTCCAACGGGAATGAATCTATTGTACTGTTAACTATTATTTAAATATCGTCCGCAAAAGCGTGACTTGTCAACCCAAATGATTCAACTACGTTAAAAACCTCTGACGTATAGAGCAGAAACAACAACGGGCCAAGAACCGACCCCTGTGGCACACCAAAGACAACCCCACTGACGTCAGACATCTTACCTCCAAATGATACTTGCTAAGATCTACCAACCAAATAAGATTTCATCCATTCTAACACTCCATCAGAAAAACCAAAACCATATTGCAATCTATCTAAAAGAATCCTGTGATCAACACAATCGAACGCCGCACTCATATCAAAGAAAGCCAGGAGTGATATCTTCTGTACATCCATTGTTGAACAGAGATCTGAAAAAACCTGCAACAGCGTCGTCTCTGTAGAATGGCACTGTCTAAAGCCAGACTGATGAACAGGCAACAAATTGTTACTCTTCGAGTGATCCAGTATCTGTTTAGCAACCAACCGTTCAATAAGCTCAGAGGTAAAACAGAGATTAGAAACCGGTCTGTAGCTGCTGATTTCACCAGGATCGAGATTATTTTTTTTCAAAAGAGGACGCACAATTGCATGTTTACACCCCACAGAAAATTAACCAGTTTTCAAAGACAGATTAACCAAACTTGTCAAAAAAGGAGTAAACAGATTAACATGTTTCTTAATGATGTCAGTTGGAATAATATCTTGTTGACAATTTTGCCGTTGATTTCTTAGCTACCATTATAACATCATCATTAGTAACCTCTGAAAATGAAGTAAAAGTATCTCTGATTACAAACTCTGAACAGATGGGGCCCAGACATTCCAAAATTTTTGTATCCTGCTTCACCTTCAGTAACTTCTCCGCAAAAAAATCCTTAAATTGATTAGCAGACAACGCATTAGTATCTACATCAACATCTTCATTTCTACTCCTGCAAAGAATTCTATCAATCACCCTCCATAGATTTTTTGAATTACCCTTGTTTTCATCAACAATTCCGATCCAGTACAATTGGCGTTTACTAGCAAAAGGATTATATTGCTCTTTTAGGGCAGATTTCCATTCCTCACGATGAGTGGTTTTCAAACTTTTCCTATATACTCTTTCTTATATATATATATTCATATATATAAATAGATGTATCTATGAAGATTTCTAATTCAATGAATGTGCTTACTGATAGATCTTGTACATTGAATAAATTTGATGATGTTGATACAATAATTAATCGTGACTTTTATTATTCTGATGGGTTTGATCATTATTTTAGCTTCTCTGATCTTGTTAAATCAATATGTAATGCAATTAACATAAAATTCAATTTGTTTTTAATGCATGCTAATATTAGAAGTCTGGCCTCTCATGCTGGTGATCTACCCTTGTTAATTAACAATCTGCAGGCAAATGCTAAAATCCCTTTGATAATTGCCTTGAGTGAAACATGGATGAATAATGACACTTCTTATGGTCCCATACTTTCATATTTCCCTAATCATAATTTAATCCTAAATAATAGAGAAAGTAAAAGGGGTGGAGGTACTGGCTTTTTAAATGATAAGTGTTTAACTCATAATGATTTAAATTTTTCTCATAACTTGAGGGTTTTTGAATGGTAAGGCTTCTGGCTATGTTAACAAAAAATATATTTTCTTGTGCATTCATAGATCACCCAATGGCAAGCTTGCTGTTTTTTTTATGTATTCTATGAATTTCTTTTTAACCTCTTTAATTGTCATTCCAGAAATATTGTATTCATAGTTGGTGATTTCAATATTAACTTGGCAACAGAGGGCCAGGTATCTTTTTTATTCTTGAACCTCATGGCCCTTTTCAATTTGCATCCAATAATCTTTCAATCAACTAGGATAACGGATAATCATTCATCTACAATTGATAATATTTTTACAAATTATAATAATAGAAATTGTTTAAGGGGAATTTTATATAGTGATATTTCTGATAATCTGCCAATTTTTATCTGCTGTCAGTTGTCAAATGAATCAATAACTGGCAAATCCTCTTGCATTAAGACCAAATAGGTAAATGCAACTAATCTGAAAAAGCAAATAATTTGCTTGAAAGTACTCATTGGAACAGCTTTTATGCTGAGATTAATTATGAATTGAAATTTGAAATTTTCTTTAAAGGTTATTTGAAAAGCGTTGACTAGGCATGTCCTTTGGTGAACAAAAAGAACCGTTTTCGCAAGATGTGGATGAACACAGATCTTTTTAAACATGCATTGCTTAAGGATGATTTTTACAGAAGATACTTGACTACTCCAACCCCTATAAATAAAAATGCTTAAATTAAAATTAAAAATAGATTTATTAATTTTAAAAGATTAACTATAAAAATTTTTTTTAAAAATAGATTAAATAATAATTCTGATGCAAAAAATAAATGGAGAATCATAAATGAGATATCAGGTTCCACTTCTAATGCACCTAGTAATAAATTATTTCTAAAGAATGCTAATGAATCTACTAAATTAGCAAAGGTGAATGAGTTAAAAAAATTTTTTGTTGAAATAGGCATTAATACCAGCAAAATGACGGACATCCGGCCTAATGCGGATCTTACTTTTTTACGAATTGAGGATGATCCAACATCTGAAGAGGTTATAACTGTAGTCAACCGATTAAACTTAAAAAAAAGTTTTGACGGTAATTTCTTGTCAACCAAGATTTTGAGAAGCACTGTTTGTCAGATAGCTGGCCACATCTCTTTTTAGTTTAATGAGTCTGTTAGAACGGGTATATTTCCGTCTGTTTTAAAAATAGCCAAGGTTTTACCAATTTTCAAAAGTGGCGACCCGACTATGTTTGGTAACTACCGACCAATTTCAATATTACCGGTATTTTTTAAAATATTTGAAAAAATTAATGTTCAATAGAATGTGGAATTTTTTAATTGAACATAATGCGATTAATAAACACCAATACGGTTTTGTTCCGAAGTCCTCTACTGAAAAAGCCATTGCAGAGTTGCACTTGTCTCTTTTGGAGAACTTTGACAAATGTAATTTTAGCTTAGGTGTTTTTATCGACCTGAAAAAGGCTTTTGATGTTATTGACCATGAAATTTTGCTTCGAAAATTGTTTAAATATGGGTTTCGTGAAATTGTTCTTGATTGGTTCAGATCTTACTTAACTGATCGTAGTCAGTATGTTTCTATTGAAAATGTTGTGTCATCCCCTTTAAGGATTCTAACAGGTGCCCCTCAGGGTTCCATATTGGGACCTTTGTTGTTTATAATATTTGTCAACGATATCTTTTCTGTATCCGATAGATGCACTGTGATGTTATTTGCTGACGATACCAGTATTTTTTTGTCAGGTAAGAGTCTGCTGGACTTATTCACGGAGATGAATAACCAGCTTAATGTGATTTATGATTGGTTTTTGTCCAATGGGCTGACAGTGAACATATCCAAGTCTTGTTATGTCATCTTTGGTCCCTCGATAAAAACGAACAAAGTGCCCCTGAGTGGCTTGAAGCTGATTATCCAGGGCATATCTCTTCCACGGGTTTATTCGGTAAAATTTTTGGGAATCGTTATACAAAGTGATCTGAAATGGAATGAGCAGATCGACATGATCGTCCATAGGCTGTACGGTGCGGTTGGGATTTTGTTTAGAGCGAGAGACAGGTTGAATGTCAAGTCAATGATCTCACTTTATTATTATGTTTTTTGTCCATGATTGTTATATGGAAATGTGTTTTGGGGATCCGCCAGTAAATATTGGATCAATAAAGTTTTAGTGATGCGAAAACGTTCTATGCGTGTTTTGTAACCATCAAATTCTTAGAATAGAACAATTACATAATTTTATTCTGCTGGTATTTGTTTATAAAATACTTATTAATAAAGACTATGAATAGTTAAATTTTTTTGATAGGGTTCAGACATATACCAGGCAACGTGGTCAATTGTTGTTAAACAAATTTAAAACTTCCACCTACCAACGTAGCTGGATAATAAGGAGTCCAAAATTAGGAAATGATTTGGTCATGGATGGTCAAACACATCTGTCTTTGAAGGGATTTAAGCTATGTGCAAAAAACGCTGTGATGACATATGGGCGTGCTAATTGACTGTGTTTATGTATGACCTTCTTTTGTTGTGTGATACAGTACTTTTTTTTTTACTTTTTTTATGCAATATATTTGTTTATTAACGTGGTTGCTAAATGTATTTAACTAATTTTATGAATGTATTTTCTGTTTTTTTTTTCTTTTTACTAATGTCTATAATTGTAATTTTTTGTTTGATTTTAGCCATGGGTGGTCTTCGCAAGTTTTTTTGTTACTTTTTTGATCTCCTGACTTTTTTGGTCAAATAAATTTGGATAAAAGAAAAAAAAATGTATATATATATATCTATATATACATCTATTTTTGAATTGAATTTGTTTTTAGAAATATTCCAGCCTCTTTCGAAGGAATTCATGGATGTATTAAATATTCTTTAAAAGTTGTCGTCGAGAAAAGATGGTCCAAAAATTATAAAACTGAGTTTCCATTTACAGTTATTAATCCGACAGATGTTAACCAACCCGCTTTCCAGGTATTTTTGATGGTTTACGGCTTATTGAACTAATGCAGTAAAACTTTTCGACCCGACATGGTCATTTAGTTATGATATTTAAGTAAAGTTATGATGCAAAAAAAATATTTTCGGACTCGAAACCCGAAGTCAAAGTCGAGGTTGGAAATTTTTACACGGAGTCGGAATTTTTTGAGGGATTGGGCTAGATATTTTTTACCCGACTCCGACACCCTGATTAAAACTTAGTGTACGTCATAACCTAGTCTATTATATCAAAGTTTTACTGTAGTGTAGAATGTAGATAAAGCCTTTTCAAATAAACTTTGTGTGCTAAAATAAAAAAAACACAATTAGAATCAAGTAAGAAACTCAGTAGAAAAAACATTATGTTGTTGTCTCTGTAGATCAGGAATCATTTCGATCGATGCAAGAACGGATTGGGTAGGGTATTGTTCAGGTTTGCATTACTCATTATTGAAGAACAATTTTTAAATTTGTTGTTTGATTGAAATGCAGGTGGGACATTGGTGCTTTGGGTGACTTTCAATAATCAGTCAGCCCGGACTGTTACTCCTCGAGTATCTCTTCATCAAATTCAAACATTTTTTGCCAGAGGAAAATCCAAACAAATCGTCAATAAACACAAACTCTTAACAGGTCGTTTTGTTTATAAATGATACTGAATTTATTTAACTAATTAATTTTGAAATTAAGTTATATATATAAAATAATTTTACCTTCTGAAGACTAGTGAAGAGCAAACATTTGTCAACATTTTCAATAGGCGGCGAGATGGTGAAATGGTTAAGACGCCTGGTCCTGGTCAGACCCGGTTCTTCCATTAGGCAAACTAGGCAGCTGCCTAGGGCCGCCGATTTTAGGAGCCGCCTATTTTGCAAAAAAATTTAAATAAGCATCAAAAAATATTTATAGAATTTTAAAAAATTGAAACAAAGATGAAATTGAATTCTATTTTTAAAATATGGGAAAATATATAAAAAAAATTGTAAAAACCTATCCAATAAACTAGGTAAAAATATTGGTGGATAAAATACAGTTTCAAAAATAATATTATATATTATGTTATATCAATACGTATATAAAAAAAACTAGAAAAAACCCCATATATCATATATGGGTAGAGTAGTCAACACCATACATGTAGCTCTGCCTAGTCCGCCAAATGTCTGGAGCCGGGCCTGTCCTGCTGCTGCAATGACTTGCTTTTCTTTGAATGCTATGAGATCACAGCCCAACACACGCAATGTGTGTGATTCGGAGTTGCTCCTATTTACATATTGCATGCGCCGAGTTCGCTGTTAATAACTCTGAGACTTAATAAAGATAAAATTAATAATAATAATAATAATATCAAGGCGAGCGCATTAAAGGCAAAAATTTATTGACGTGGGATGGAACAATGTTGAAATTACCTGACGTTTGTTCATCAATAAATAATTGCTCCATCATAAAAGTTGAATATTTTATTCAAGTAAGTCATTTAATTCGTTAACTATTTTTAGAAAATAATATTTATAGTAACATGTTATGTGATTTTGAAAGAGCTCATGATAACAGCTCTTATTACAGATCTTAAAATTTGCTAAAATTTTAAAGTACGTGAAGCTAAAAGATCCTTAAAAGATGAAAAAATGACGAGTTTGTTATTGAACGCACACTATATTTGATGTTTAACATTTTACCATCAATTTTAATAACATATTCTTATATGTTAACGTTAAAAGTATACATTTTTGTTGATTAAAAATTAAAGTGAAATTTTTTTTATAAAACGTGAAACAAGTTTTCATAAATTATAATAAACATTATGTAACAACCTAATGGGCTGAAAAAATAAGTCTGTTTCAATATATAAATAATCTAAATAGTCAAATTTGGTTGAATTTGAAACAAGAAGGAGAATGGTTTAGACCCACGAAAAATCAATATCTGCTTCTGGGAGATTGGCAAGTTGCAACGCCAATCATTTTCACTACATTTATGCATTTCTGCTCATTATGGCTGAGCTGCCAGTTCAACATCATCAGTAAAAAAAGCTTTTTAACAGTGAAAGGTATTAAAAAATTTTCAAGAAACTGTTCCTATAAAGAAATCGTTTAGTTATTTTATAGCTTTTTTCATGTAATGAACGAACATTTCAAAAATTACTCTATTTTTATTACATTTCCATAGTCTTACGTTGAATAATTTCGGACAGCCTCTCTTAATACAAAACCTGGCTACGGCCTTGCATCTATCTAATTAATGTGTTTATACAGTCAAACCATTGTTACCTATTGATTGGGCAAATAATTTTTTTTTAATTTTAAAAGTTTGAAGTTTCAATTGAAAAACTTTAAGTTTGCAAATAGAAAAGAAAATTTGTACAACTTAAAATGCAGAGTTGAAACCTATCAATTTTTTTAGTAAGGGAATAAATAAAAGTTTTTTTAAACTAATTTGGTCGAACATGTTTTGTAGATTTATTTTGTAACTGTCCATATTTTTCTAAACAGTGACTCTGGCTTCAGAACTCTAAAAGACAAATAATAAAATTGATAAAAATTGATCTCCCTCAGGTTTAAAAATTAAGTTTTCGCGATAAATTACTTACGGTTTCATGTCTCAGATTGTTATTGTGTGCAAAATTGGTAATAACTCAATTTTCTATGCGTAACAATTTTAAAAATTATTTAAGATGAGGAGGTTGTGTGACGTAATGAATTTTAGTTTTAATAACAGAAACAGTGAGATACATTGCTTTAGTCAAAACTGTCTAATGAAAAAAATTAAGGCCATTTAAACTTAAAACTTTAAATTATTCCCTTTTTAAGGAAATTTTATATTTTATTTTATTGGATGAAGCTCTTGTAGTACATCATGTCATGCGCTATTAACGGGCGCTAATCTGCTTGTGTGAAACTCTAAAATAATCACAAACTCGGACGTGTGACAAGGCGGTTTTGTGTATTTTTGGGGCATCAAAGTTTAATTTGGAAGAACTAAAATGGGGGTCCATTGAAAGGAATCTTGCTTTTGTCAAATCTGAATAATAAATAACAAAAAATACAATCCATGCCTAAAAAAGAAGTCAGTTTTGGTGACGGTCAGTCGAACAACAACGTGAATAAAATTCAGGTCTAACTTACACTATCGCAAAGATTTGACTTAACATGGTTAACATAAAGGTTCTTTTGTGAAAGTAACTATTGTTAATAATTTCTTTATCAAATTTTAAATAAACCTATCAAAAGTTACTTGGTGATTATCTATTAAAACTTAAATTCAAAAAATTATGACGAAACACACTTTTACAACAATTCTTTAATTTCATCTCATCTGTAATATTAATATCGTACCTCCTTATATACCCTAACTACAGTATACAAAGCCTGATATTTTTCACGACAACAAGTTTATGTTACATTGTTTTGGTTGATTTAATTTGGTTGCATTGTAACATTACACGAATATGGTTTGTTAAACAGTTCAAATAATATTTTTTTACTTTTTCAGAAGAGCTAATCAACCCAATAATTCAAAAAATATATTATATATACAAAAACAGAGCCATAAACTTTGAACGTTTTTGGATAACAAAATTTTATATTTTTCCCGATAGAATTCGTGAATAGCTTTGGCATGAAAATTGAATAAAGGGTTATTTTAGCAATTCTTTGAGTGTGTCCAGATTTTATAATTTAAAGTAATAATGAATAATTTGTTAATCCCATCAATGTACGTAATAACATTCAACCTATCAGATTACTTTGCATATCCCGTTTTCAACCAACTTATCTTTGCTTCTTCCTATCACAATTGGCACAAATTTATTCAGAGAAGAGGAATCTGTTTTTCCTTCACCTCCATTGTTATCATCCTCTCAAACATCATTCCAGCTTTTGCCGCCATCTGTTGTTTCGCAACCTCCGCCAGCTAATGCAATGATTTTAAGGGGTATGTTGATTTTTCTATTGGCATGGATTGTTTTTAAATTGCAGTTATTAGGACAAGAATGTTGTTGATCCTGCAACTTCATTACGACAACGATGTTATTAATCGTTGTTATATAAAATGATATTAATAAATTTATTAAGTCATAGTTTAATTTTTTTAATGATAACTGTTCCGCCAATCTTGCTTTTTTGTTTTTTTC
This sequence comes from Helobdella robusta, assembly GCF_000326865.2. Lineage (NCBI taxonomy): Eukaryota > Metazoa > Annelida > Clitellata > Rhynchobdellida > Glossiphoniidae > Helobdella > Helobdella robusta. The sequence goes on from NW_008705254.1 coordinate 7,259,569, forward strand.
TTATTAATAAGAAGATTTTTATTACTGAGCAAACCTTGTTGAAATGTAACTGATAACGTACAAAACAGTTGCTGCTGATAACAACGGAGGGTTCCAGTTTCTACCCCCTTATGATCAAGTTCGAAATGACGCAGGACCACCTGCTTATTCTGAAGTGATTTTGAACTTGCAATAATTTGTAGCAACTGTAAAATTATTTTTAAAATCATAAATTTTGAATAAATCTTTTATCTAATAACTCGGTTTAATATAAATTCACTGATTTTGCATAGCAACATCAGTAAAAACTTCATTTAAAATATCTAAAGTATAATTTTTTTAAGGCCTCTTCAAATGGACAGGTGAACCACTCTTTTAACATGAAAGAATAATTGATAAAAATTGAATACATTTAATAATATTTATGTGTTTTTATGCATCTTCAAAATGTTTTTTAATTATAGATTTTAATACTTTTACTGTTTTATTTTACTTCTTTGATGCTATTAAAATTGTGACCAAACAATATTAGTTGTTTTCATTCAGTCGCGCAACTGGACTAAATTTTCAGGGGTGGGGGGCAAATAAAATACTTATGTAGCATCATAAGACACAATTTAACAAGCACTCGTTCGAAAACAAGACAAGATAATTTTTCAGACCAGGTATTATTTCGAACAATAGTAGATTTTCAGTTTTCTCAAAAATGTTGTGAAAGTCATTATTGTCATTTTGTCGATAATTGTTTAAAATTAGCGCCATGTCAGTTACTTGTTCAATATACTGAAGAATATCTATATGAATATATAATCTATATCTATAATCTATATAATCTATAATAATAGAATCTATATCTATTTCTGAAGAGCTTTTGAAATAAAGTCAAACTGACGTACTGAAACGAGCACATATACACAAAGATATTACAAATTTTGATTGATTAATAGAGACCAAAAACTGTTCTCAATCAATCAATCAAACAATCAATCAAACAATAAATCAATCAATCAATTAGCTTGTAAAGCGCTATTTCCGCGATGTTCAACAGCGCTCCTCAATGAATTTTGAAAACAGATGGGTCTTGAGATCCGCTCTGAACTTCGTAAGTGATGGAGAAGTAGTCAGAAAAGTAGGTGGAGAATTCCAGAGAAAAGGGCCAGAAAAAGCAAAAGCAGATTTGGCAAAAGAGTGTTTAAAACGAGTAAAGAAAAAGCGAGAACGAAAAGACGATCGTAAACCTGGGCGTTTGGGTTCAATTAATATATCTAAAAAATACTTAGGAAATAATTTAGATTGAGAATCATACATAAGCGTGCAAATTTAAAAAATTATTCTATATATTATAGGTAGCCAGTGCAAAAGAACAAGATATGGAGATATATGAGAAAAGAAAGGGGCACGAGCAACTAGACGAGCAGCAGAATTAAAAGCTTTACTTAAAGAATAAAGCATAAAATCAGGAAGACCATAATAGAGCGAGTTACGATAATCAATTCTAGATAAGACTAACGAAGTAACAAGGAGGAGAAAAGTAGGATCATCAAGAAAAGGCAAAAGTTTTTTTATTCTACGTAGATGAAAATAAGAGCTTCTAGCGACACTATTAATCTGAGAAGAAAGAGACATTATAGAATCAAAGATAAAACCTAGACTACAAAACTTGTGAGAGACATCAAGAGTTTTAGAATCAGGTAAGATAATAAAAGAAATAGTAATAGAGTGTTTAGATTTATGAAAACAAATTAATTCAAATTTAGAAGAATTAAGTTTAAGACACATAGAGTCAGACCAAGTGATAATTGAAGAAAGACATAGAGATAGATTATGAAGAACACCATTGAGATTAGATGGAGGAAAAGAAGTATAAATGTAAGAATCATCAGCATATAAAAGACTAGAAAAAGAAAATTTATTAATAATACGAGGTAGTTCAGAGGTATAGAGTATAAATAGAAGAGGGCCAAGGAAAGTAAGAGTAGAGGAGTTAGAAGTAGAATTATTGAGAACAACAGAAGAAAAACGATTACAGAGATAAGAAAAAACCAAAATAGACAAGAATCACTAATATTAAAAGAAAGATGTAGCAGTCTCAAGAGAATAGCATGATCAACAGTATCAAAATTCAGTTCTGAGCATTTGCATCATTCCAATTACTAATTTCTTCCAGTGTGAATTTGATTGTCGGATATAATTCAACAAATGGAATGAGCACATCAACATAATCGTCCATAGGCTGTACCGTGCGGTGGGATACTGTTTAGAGTGAGAGACAGGTTGAATGTCAAGTCAATGATCTTACTTTATTATTCTTTATTTTATCTACATTTGCTATGTGGAAATGTGTTTTGGGGATCCGCCAGTAAATATTGGATCAATAAAGTTTTAGTGATGCAAAAACGTTTTATGCGAATAATTTTTTTTTAACTTTCGCGATCATACTGATGACGTGTTTCGTAACCATCAAATTCTTAGAATAGAACAATTACATAATTTTATTCTGCTGGTATTTGTTTATAAAATACTTATTAATAAAGATTATGAGCAGTTAAATTTTTTTGATAGGGTTCAGACAACTACCAGGCAACGTGGTCAATTGTTGTTAAACAAATTTAAAACTTCCACCTACCAACGTAGTTGGATAATAAGGGGTTCAAAATTATGGAATGATTTGGCCATGGATGGTCAAACACATCTGTCTTTGAAGAGATATAAGCTATGTGCAAAAGACACTGTGATGACATATGGGCGTGCTAATTGACTGTGTTTATGTATGACCTTCATTTGTTGTGTGATACAGTACTTTTTTATACAATGTATTTTTTTATTAACGTGGTTGCTAAATGTATTTAACTAATTCTTTTCAATATCAATCCCTGCTTCTTTCAATGTTTCCTTTAAAATTTTAGCAATGCATTCACCTGTGGTATTTTGAACTTTTTGAAAACCAATAAAAAATTCATGAATACAATCATCTTTAACAAATCTTAAAATAATTATCATCTGTTCTTTAATAGAAAAATTAGTAGTTCCATCACAGAGCATAGAGAAGAATCCATCAGCATTGACATTTTTCCTCATTAAATAATGAGTTGTTGATATAATTTCATTTTGTATCTTCCAACTTAGATAGGTTTGTGAAGTTGAATCTGTTTGCGGATGTCATTTTATATTTTCATCGCCAGCTAATAAACGTAGCCATATGCATTCTCTGAAATTTCCATCGTTCTCATTTGGTTCTTCGGTGGAAAGTGGTCCTGAATCGCAATGACCACGTAAAGCAATTCCTTGTTTTCCACAATGCTTCACTGTTTTTACAATAGGTATTAACCATCTGCGGTTTTCTTCAATCTGTTTTTGCCACCCATTATGCAATTGCTTTTCAATACCACTAGACTTTTGCTCATAATGCCTCAAAAAAAATTTCTGAAATTTTTAAACAGTTCTGATGATAGGGCTGATATTTACGTTTCTGGTTTTGAATAGGTTTTCAAAAACTTCGGTGTAAATAATTTTTAATTTTGTATGTTTTTCAGTGTTACTTGCGTCTTGAAAATTATGAAAGATGATCAAAAAATAGTAACTATACTATACTTACCCAACCTACCAAGAATATTTATCTGTATAATTACAACAAAAGTACGTTTGTAATAGTTACAAAAAACGTTGTAAAATCTTGACCCTTGACCGCCCCCCTAGTTGCGCCACTGTTTTCATTTGCCCATATCCTGAGTTATTTGCTGGTCTACTACAACAACTGACATAAATTTTAAATTTCTACGAGTTAGTGGTCCAACAATGTTTTGCAAACCTCATAAACATCGAATGATTTAAATAATTCAAGTTATTTAAAATCGGCTTTTTCGGTAATATTGAAGCTGGTTCAATTAATGCTTGTTATCGAATTGTTCGTGGAACTTATTTAGTATCTGTACACCTTACTTGGGTGCTGAATTTTTGAACTTTTAATTTTGATTTTATGTAAGCCTAAGTGTATTATATTGATGTTTTAAGAATTTTTATTCATTTTGTTCTTGCTGATGATGGTTAATAGACATTTTTCTAAAATTGTAACTGCTGGAGACAGTAGTGCAATAGGGCGGTAGGATGTTAATTCGTTTCCAGCTTTACCTGGTTTGAGAATTGAAATTATCGTGGGTGTCTTGTAGATAAGTTGCATTTGACTTGTTTTTAAAGATTGATTGAAAATGTATGCAAGATAATTAATTCCGTTTTTTCCTAAGTGTTTCAGATAAAATACTGTAAGTTTACCAAATGTATTTAGTTGTCTAGCATGTTGATGATTCTATCTCTGGGATGTGATAATGACATAGTATTTTAATTTGACGATCTGTTGGTTTTGCTAGTTGTGTGTTAGATGAAGCTTGCAAATTGTTTGTTTAATTTGTTAGCTATGGTCTGATTATTGGTTTGTTGTTGAAGTTGATTGCTACGTTGGGTGATTGTTTTGGTTTACCATTTATGTTCTTTATTGTTTGCCAGAGTTTTTTAGAATTAACTTTGTTATTGAAGTGGAATAAAAATTCATGCCATTTTGTTTTTCATTCTCTTTTTTGGTTAGTTGCTCGATTAGGTTTCCAATTGTTTTTATATTATCTGAGCTTGGATTTGTTTGCCTTAGGTTGATGACATAAATGATTTTTTTGTTGAGTCCAAGTTTGGTAAATACTCTTTCGCCAATTAGTATTTGTGTTTACAAGTTTTGTGTATTATTTTACAAGAATTTTTTTCTGCTTTGATTGGGGATTGTGGTTTGATGGTAGATGCAAATTTTATTTCTGTTTCAGTATTGTATTTCTGCCAATTTGCTTTGTTGATATTTATAAAAGTTTTACGTGAAGCTTTGGTGTATTGATATTCAAATTCTATTGATATATGAATAGGCAAATGGTCTGATTTGAGTTTTATTTTTGTTGTCCATTCGATTAAAAGAATAATTAAATCCCTGGCTGTGGGGATGTTAGGGGATTATTGATTATTTTTGGGTAATTTGGTTGGTATTTAGTGTACCATATGATAAGTTGTCTATTTCTTGTGCAATTTCCCTGCTTCTTTTCTCCTGAATAGTTAAGTGCCAGAATGGGTTGTGTGCGTTGAAGTCGCCATTAAGTACATTTATTAAATGTTTGATTGAAGCCAATTAGTTGTTTGGGCAACTGCTTTAGGGAGGTATGTAGTTATTAATAATTGTCAAATCTTGATTGCTAGTTTTAATTTGAATGGCTTGAACTTCGTGAATATTTGTTTGTTTGGAATGTTGGGAAGGAAAGATATTGTGAAATGTATGCTGTGATGGATGAAGAGTAGCAATCATTCGTGCATTTCATCATTCGTCATCATCAATTTGGAACACACTGCCTCATCATAAAAGAACCCGCACTTCATTAACCACTTTAAAAAAAAACTGAAAACCCATTTTTACAATTCGCTGCTGTAGCCAGTTATAGTTTCATTTTTATTGCTCATTTTTTAAACTGAATTATGTTATTGATGATAGTTTTTATTCTTTATACTTATCATACGAACATTTTTATAAATCTATAACATATTTTGAAGAGTTAACATGACATAGAGCCAAAGAGAATTACTTATTCAATAGAGTCACAAATTTTCGGAACTCATTACCAAATGAACTTGTTGAGGCAAAATCAATGAACAAATTTAAAGCAGGCAATGATTGTTGGATGAAAAACAATCAATCAACGAATCAGCTGTAATAGCATGCCTGACAGCATGCTTTCTGGATAACCTCTATAACAGCATTACTGCTGCTGCTGCTACAACTACTACTTCTACTACTACTATTACTACTACTACTACTTTTACTACTACTAATTCTACTACTACATATTGTATCTATTTTTTTGCAAAGAACATTTTTTTTATTTGCTTGCATTAGCGCTATATAAATTGTTATTATTATTATCATCGTAAATGTTTGAAGCAGATCTTTATCTGCTGCGATTGTCATCAACGCAGATAAATAATCATCCGCCATGGTGAACCGTAGGCAATTTTTAGTAATTTTGAGCTTTCTCAAAGCCTTTTTTCTGCAGAGGTACTTGATAGAGCAAGAAAAGCAAATATTTTGTAATACATCAACAAATTGCTGTAACCAGATAACTGATGAATGAAGAAGTTTGAGTGGATTTATATAACTGCAATCGTTCAAAGTAGCAGCATTCATTTGAGCTTCTTTATATGCTATATTGTCAAATAAAAATATTTCCATACCAGAGTCATGGCCATAACCCACAGAAAAAGTTTCAGCCTTTTCATCACTGCTTAGCAATCCGCATGCCTTTTTAAAATCATTTGCCGGTTTTTCATTTTCACAGTTGACAACATACTGTTTACAAGCAGTTTTTATTTTGTTACCTTTTACGCATCGGCTGCTTAAAAGTGTTTTGGGAGTCAATAACAAAAAATTTCTTTTAAAAAAAATAATTTTGCTTTTCAAATCTACTTTTCATTTGTTGATTCACTTCATCCAAAACATTTATTTTTCCTTTCATTAAAACCAACTAAAAATTCGTCACTGCAATGCTCATCAAACATTTTCTTTATAACACGGCAAAATTCAAGTTTCAATTCGGAGCGGTACCGTATGCTGTTGCGAATGATTCCTACTCATCGCATACAGTTTTCCATGTTGAATCAGCGTATTTTCTAATGATATCAAACTGATAAATGGGGAACAAATTCCCTCCTTAGCTTTAAATTGAGGCAATTGTGAATTGCCTCTTCTCCCTTCTGTAGACGCTCCTGGTTCACCCCTTGAAATGGTTTAATAAATGTGCTCTTTCTTTCAGTGAAGTTTATAACGGAAAGCGTACAATATCGCAATACCCATATAAATATATATACGGCAATGTTTTAAATCTCGTAAAAATATTGAATATCGACGAGTCGCAACGTACTAACCCATAAGATGTATCTGAAGTATCTGAATAATTTTTATAATAAATATGTAAACAAATTATTTTATTTTCATTCAGGTAAAACAATGTTGTATTTGGAGTTTTTGGCTCAACTGAGGTTCTGTGTCGGTCGTGTGTTGTCATAGCGACAGCTCTAAGTTTGTAATATCGATGCCTAATAATTCTACCGACAAATTATTTAATTTGATAACAATATAAACATGTAAAAATAAAAGTTTGTTTTTCGTTATTTTTTGAAAACATGGTTTGCTCTTTTCCTATTTATTTTTACTATTTAATTTAATGATATATTATTAATAATTGATAAATAAATTTTAATATCAATTATAATTATTTATTTTATATTTTTATATTATAAAATAAATAAAATATATAAATTTATTAATTTTCAATAATTTAACTAATATTTGTAATTTTTATGTTTATATTTTTCAATAATCATAATGTAATAATTATAATTTGATAATATAAAATTATAATATTACAAACGTTTCATCTAATCTAATGGGAAAATAAATACTAGCAAAAAGTATTTTCATTATTTTAATATTAATTAATCAATATTATTATTTACAAGTTTAAGCAAATAATACTGTAATAGTTAATTTATATGTGTTACAGAGTTGAATAAAATTAAAATTAATTAAATTTAATATATATCACTTCTTATAAAACATTATAAAATATTGGTTTGAATGTTGGTAATGAAACTTGAAATAAAACTTAAAGATGAACCGACATTCCAAAATACCTGTACCTGTGAGAACCATGGAATCAACAGCCTCAACACCAGCAACAGAAAGATTTATGTTAGGCCAAAATAGAGATAACATCAAACTCCCAAAGATACACAATTATTCTAGTGAAAAGTATTTAAAGAAAAATAAATCTTATTCAAGATTAAATGACATAATTAATTATGACTATGATGCTGATTTTCAAAATTTAAACAGCAACAGACCAGGATCAATGAATTATCCTTCAACAACTAATTCTATTAATGAGGTTACAATGAAACGCTATCACAGCACAGGACACGTTTATCCTCGAGATTCTCTCATCAACAATCCAACTAACAATTTTAAATTATTAGATAAAAGCTCAATTGCATGGCCTTTTACAAAGGAAGATAAATTTACTGAAGGTTATCTGAAAATGCAAAGTTTAATGAATGCCAAAAAGAAAGATTATTTAAAAAAAAAAGCACAAACGAATAGATTAATAAAAAATGCTGTTCCTCAGTTACCCAAAACTTTGTTCCAGTCAAAAGATGTTTATAATTTCAATTTGGATGATTATGATTCAAGCTGCGATTCAACATTTGATACAAGAAGGGATGTCCTTATAACAGATAACGTATATAATTTACCGTCACACAGGCGGGATGTAAGTTTTTTTTACTAATTTTAATGAATTGTTGATGCATGATAATTTTTTCATGAAATTGTAGAAAATATACATTCTTTTCATACATGAGTGTAAGTGGGATTCAAACAATTGTTCAATCTTTGACAGGCTTTTGTTCAAAAAATTATCAAACAGTAAGGTTGAATAATTTAAAAATTTTAATTACATTTACTTACTGGTTGAGTTTGAAATCGATTTATAATTTCAATAATGACGTTAAAAATTTTACTATTGTAACCATAGGCGTAGCCAGGGTTTTGTTTTGGGGGGTTCAAAAACAATATTTTTTTACAATGTTCAAACTCTGATAAATGTATAAATATAGCAGCAAAAATTAAAATTGAAAAAATACTATCAAAATATATATGTAAACATACTAAAAACTATTATTTTTTATTATAAAATTAAATTAGATGTAACATACAACTTAATTTGTAGGTTAGAGAATGTTTTTTTGTGACAGTTCAACACCGGTAAAGTTGCCAAAATTTAAATTAGAGAGTTATTACAAACTTGGTTACAAACTTTTATCGCACAAAGCTCAGCCATACCTCTCGTACACAACCCTGTTACATATATAAAAACAATTGAATTGAATGAGCTACAAACAAACAAAAAATAATTAAACGAAGTTAGACATAACTGAATTAAATTGGTTTAAAAATATGGGACGTACCACAAATTTGTTCTTCCGGAAGTTGTCCACAATGCAACACTTTCGAGATTATATAAAGAAACAAGAAATCTTATGCTTTTACGAAAATTGAACTGGCTTCTATTGCAAAAATAAAATCGAACTTCATCTCTCCAGTCCTGAGTTAGCATATTTACTTCATAAGGCACACATTCAAATTGTACCATTAGAATGTACACACATGCATACGCCTATAAACACATACACATGCATTTGAAAATAACATCCTTCTACACTATTATTATTACCATTATTAATTTTATTATTAGTGGTAAGCTTTGGCTTTGAGTGCGCCAGATGTTACTGTAACCATTTCTACCAGTATCATGACTTTTCTATAAATAAAATTAATTCTTTAAGAACATCTAATTCTCATTCTACTCCTCATAATTTTACTAAACTTAATACTGAATCTTTTTCTGTATTTACTTTACGCTCATAAGTTTTCTAAAACTTACTAAAATTATTAATTCTATGTCACCTACAACCTGTTTTCTAGATCTACTTCCTTCTAATTTACTTGAAGAATTTTTTCAATATTTTATCCTATCATTCTCAAATTAATTACTTTATATCTCTCCATCTCTAAATTTCCTGCTTCTTATAAGAATTCTATTGTTATTACTATTCTTAAAAACTCATTTTAGATCCTTCTTCTTTATCTAATTATTGACCTGTTAGTAATATTATTTTTATTTCTAATATAATAGAAAAAGTATTTTATAATCAATTATCATTTTATTTAAATTCTAACCCCTTGCTACCTCTATCTCGATCTGGTTTCAGACCTGCTCACAGTACTGAAACTTCATAATGATATCTTTCTCTTTAGTGATAATATTAATCTTACTCTTTTTCTTACTCTTGACTTTCCTCTGCTTTTGATACTGTTGATCATACTATTCTCTTGAGGCTGCTAGTCCATTTTTTTAATATTAGTGACCTTGGCTTTCTTCTTATCTCTGTAGTCGTTTTTCTTCTATTGTCCTTAATAATTCTACTTTTTACTCCTATACTTTTACTTTTGGGGTACTCAGGGTTCTATCCTTGGCTCTCTTTTATTCATACTCTATACTTCTAAACTACCTCGTATTATTATTGATAATAATTTTTCCTTCACTAGTCAAGTATATGCTGATAATTCTTATATTTATACTTTTTACCTCAGTAGTATTCTTCATAATTATCTCTATGTATTTCTTCAATCATCGCTTGGTTTGACTGTGTGTCTTGAACTTAATCCTTCTAAATTTGAACTAATTTATTTTAATACATTTAAATGCTCTATTACTATTTTTTCCATTATCATACCTAATTTTAAAACTATTGATGTTTCTCACAAGTTTCTTTGTCTGGGCTTTATCTTTGATTCTAGCATGTCTCTTTTTTTCTCAGATTAATAGTGTTATAGAATAAAAAACTTCAGCCTTTTCTTGACGATTCTTGTTTCTTCTTAAGTTTTATCTAGGATTTGTTGTTTAACTCGCTCTACTATGGTCTTTCTCATTCTACACTCTATCTTTTAGGTAAAGCTTTTAACTCTGCTGTTTGTCTAGTTGCTCGTACCCCTTTCTTTTCTCCTATATTTCCATAGCTACCTAAAAATTATAGAATCATTTTTAATATTTGCACGTTTATGTATAAATCTCAATCTAAATTAATTCTTTTATTAATTGATTTACAATCGTCTTCTTGTTGTCACTTCTTCTTGACTTATGTTAGACATTCTTTTGCTAAATCTGCATTTGCTTTTTCTGACCCTTTTTTCTGGAGCTTTCTACCTCCTTTTCTGACTACTTCCCTATCACTTACGAAGTTCAGAGCGGATTTCAAGACTCATCTTTTTGCAAAATTCATTGAGGAGCGCTGCTGAGCATCGCGGAAATAGCGCTTTAAAAACTAATTGATTGATTGCCGTGAACGTCAGCGACGTTGAAACGTTGAAACTCATTAATTTCAATCATGAACATGTCTTACATTTTTATTATTATATTGAAATTATAAAATTGTCAATATGTCGCAAAAAGTACAATAAAGAAATTTTAAATTTTTTGGAATTTCAATTTAAAAATAGAAATGTTGAAAAAATTTCAACTATTTTTTTAAAATGGCGAAAACCAAACATAAAACAGATCAAATTATTAAATATTTTTTTCATTCGGGGGGTTAAACTCTGAAAACCATCCCCTGGCGACGCCCATGGCTGTAGCCATTTTGGATTAAAATTTATATAATGTTTGATTTTGATTCAAACTTATTGTTTCATGTGATTTTGAATCTAGCATTGAAATTATAAGTAAACTTTTTTTGAAATTTCCTTATACATAATCAAATATGTTGTCTGATCTTATATTATTAATCAGTTACTTTATTGAAGAGTACAATTGTTTGTAGACATAGTTTTATGTTTGTATGTAGAAAGTTGTTGTATGTTTGCAACATAGCTGTCAGATGTTCGTTCAGTTTGAGATACTTTGCTACGTTCTTCTTCATTGCATCGTTCGAGAAACTTTGTCCTCAATGAACTCTTGTTTATCAAAATCATTTTGTAAACGTAATTTAATAATATTTTGTGATCTGCATATAGTTTAGAAAAAAATTTGACATTATTTGGTCATTCAGATATATAACAAACAGCAACGCTTCTAGCACTGACCCTATACAGGTGGACACATAATCTTTCATTACTACTGTTTGCTTTCTGTGTTAAAAAATACTTAGCACCATTTCAATAGTTTTGCTCCGATTCCATGACTTGAGTTGAATGATTTTTTTTCAATTTCGTTTGTTTGTTTGATATGGAACCTCAAATCAATACAATGAACATATGTGTAACACAGTTGAGGGTAAGAGAAGCGTTGAAATTTTACTCTGTAACTACATTAACACAAAATTATTGGTAACTAGATTTGGCCCGACAAAGAATTTTTGGTAAAATTGATCGTTGAATGACTGAAGGGATAAGGACAGTTATAGAATGTTGCGCTGGCCATAAAAACGTTTTTTAATGTGTGATAATGCAATAATTTTCAATTAATTTAAATCAAATACTATTTATTTTTTAGTATCTTCAAGTTTAAGTTATGACCCATTAAAAAAATTTCAACATAAATAAAAATAATATTTCAAGTTTTAAGGAGTTGATTTGTAAAATTTGATTTTTGCAGAAAGTTTAATATCGTTTGAATAACCGTCAGTAACATTGCATTGAAAATTTGATTTTATATACATTTTGTAGAATTTAACGAGAGAAAGAAACAAAGGTGAAGACTATTCAGCTTATGATGGCGATGGGGAAAGCGAAGTGTACAGAGGACGTACGCAGAAATAAATTTGAATTCATACATGTTAAAATTTACTTTTACTATTAATATATTTTTAAACAAATATGTTTGTTATATAAATAACTTTCAATGACTGTTCAAGCTCCTTAGAAAATTTTCATCTGCCTCAATGATAGTTACAGAATGGATTATGTTGTAAATTAGAGTCTTCAATTGTCTTTAATAAACTTCGATACAGTGGCGGATTTAGACAACTTTGCCGAGGTAGGGGCCAAGATTTTTAAAATATTAGACGATCGGAGGCGAAGAATTTCGCAGAATAGTTGGTGCCGAAAAAAAAGTTGATGACCAGGGGAGAAAACTTTCAAATAAAACTTGACCTGGGAAGATTAAAAAAAAATGGATGACCGGGGAAGCAATTTTCAAAAAAACTTGGTTACCGAGGAGGGAAAAATTTCACAATTTGTTTTTAAAAAGTATTCTGTGCTTACGGAGGGGGCCAACTTTGTTTGTAATGGGCTTATAATGTCAATTATTCTTTCAATTTAAGTAATTTACTTAAAATAACTAGTAATAAATATTAATATAATAAATATTATTATAATGTCAATTATTCTTTCAAATTACAATTCAAGAGATAATTTTTCGGTAAAATAACGACTTTTACTAACTTTTAACACAAATGACGATCACAACGGGCAGCCAGTGCCTCCGCCGGCCCCCTAAAACCGCCGCTTTAAATTTCTATTTAATAGTTTGTACAAACTCCTAAAGGTGGTCTTACTTTGAAGCGTCATCATATAATATTTGAATTTAAATGCCCTATTGACGACTGTGCGCGTCAACAACATTCATATATTGGTGTTACGACCACTTCAATATCAAGACGTCTCACAATGCATATATAAAGAGAAGCCATCAAATCTCACTTACAATCAACACATGCAACTCCAATAACCCAGCAAATTCTTGACAACACAAAAATAATTTATAAAAACACCAACACAATACATCTAAAACCTGCAGAAGCTGTTCTAATAGATATCAATAAACCCTAAATAATCCAATAAAGAATGATTACATCATTACCAACTCCCTTAATACTAACTTCAATAACAATAAAGGACAAGGAAATGACAACAACAATGATGAATAATACGACACCAACTAAGTAACTCACTTTGCTAAAGAACTAACTTGGTTTTGTTTAAACAAACTAAATAAACCAAATCTGCACTGAAGATGATTTTATTAAATTTTCATGATGAACTTGAATAATTCTATTTCTAATAAATTGAACAATTTCCAGGAAACTTTTGTATGGAAAATTGAGAAAACAAACTTCAAATTAATTAATGCCAACAATTCGGTAGAATTCATACAATACTGTGTATAAAAACTGCAAAGTGCTGAAGATAATTGAAAAATCGAAATAAATCCTATACACTCAAGAATGAATTGGAAAACTGTATATTATTCTAACTTTAATAAAATAAATAATGACGACCTGAATTTGGTTAGGGTTTTGTTAGAAATATTGAGAAACGTAATAAAAAACTATTCAACGCTAGAAATTCGGAAGATTTCATAAATTACTGCATTAATTCACTGGTATGCATGATATCAGATGTTTTAAAAATGAAACTTGTTTCTAATAGATTTCAGTGTACTGATTTCAATTATGTAATCCATTTTTTTCTAACACTTAATTTCATAATTCCAAAAAAATGGTTTAAAACATCATATAACTGAAATACATTACACAATCCAGATAACGTCCAGATAACGTTGTATCTATTCATTACTCACATGGACAATGTTGTATTACACAGGGATACACATATGTATATGAAAGTACTTATATCATCAAAATCTAGGCCTGTCCATTTAATTAAACTAAATTCATTATTTAGTATTAAAATTTCTATTCATTTTAATTTATTTGATTTAACATGGCTACTAGGTCGAGTTCCAGATGATGTCGTTTTAGTTCTCCAAATTCATTTTGTTATATTTGTGAAAGATAAAAGCAAAGCAAAGACAGTCCATCAATGGATTTTTGAAAAAAATTTATCATGCATATTTTAAAATAAAATTCAGTGATCAAGATAAACCATGGGCACCTCACGTTGTATGCAGAACATGTGTAGAAGGACTAAGAAGTTGGAGCAGAGGTTCGTCATACCAATATATTCAGAATTATGGTGCCCACACTCACTGCTATTACATTTGTACAAATATATTAGATGGCTTTGATCGATTATCGATTCTGGTTTACTAGTGCAGTTGTTTTTCATCACAAAAAATGACGTTCTTTGGTTCTAAGTCGACTAAGTTATCGAGAAGACTCACGGTGCACATACAAACTGGCGCTATAAAGAATAACATAAAATAGAGACACAAAACTAAAATTACTAGACAAATCCTGGACCACAATGTTGAAATCTTACATTACAATAACAACCATTATAATTTACCACTAGCCGAATCAATACTCATAGAACAAAGACATCCGATAATAAATATTCAACAACGGACAATTGGAATTCTTCCCACCAATAAATTTAGAAACAGAGGAATCATCGATAACGAAAACACGTAAAGTGTTATATTTATCGATAATGTAAACACATAAAAGTGTTATATTTTACGATGTCGAAAGATGGTAAAACTAAATACTCACTTTGGATAAACAAGAAACCAATAAATAAACACAGTATAAAAATATTTGATCATCTGGGCACAACCATTACATATCAATTTGAACACCAAAGATGGTATAGGAATACCGAAAAAAGCTTTTCTGTTCTATCATGCATAAAACAAACAAAGATTCTGGTTTTGAACTAAAGAAACTTGAAATAGATTTACGATCAACCATTAAAAAAATCGAAAAGTTCAATTGGAAGTTAACTAACGCCGAACATGCTGTGATTTTCATTAATATATATATATAAATAAAAATAAAATATACACACACACACATATATATATATATATATATATATGTGTGTGTGTGTGTGTGTGTGTGTATCTGTGTGTGTGTGCGGTGTTTTTGTGTGTGTTTGAAACAAATACACAAATAATCAATAAATCCTATTTATTTCTGATGCCAAAATATTATTTACTTGCAACAAAATTGTTTATAATTAAATTCAAAAATAACAATTCATTGTTCTGAACTTTATTGCAATATATCAAACATTTATATTATACATTAATTTCTTCATTTGAGCAACATGTTTTTAACTTACCTTATTATGGAATGGTGCCAATAACAATTTAAAATTATCTTTTTTGGTCAAACAAAGACGATTTAACACGTCATCAATGTAAATGTTGCGATTTCAATATTTCTGATTATTAGAAAACTAGCTGTAACGTCTTATTAAAAATGAATGTCGTGTTAATAGCAGTCTCATTAACTTAAATTAAAAAAAACTAAAATGAAGTAATTTTTGCGGCTCGATGGCGTAGTGGTTAAGGTGGCCTTGTGCTTTTTTCAAGTGCGTGCAGTGTTCGATTCGATTGTATGACAAAAAGATCCCCGTCTATCACATACTTCGTGTGATGCGGCGTTTAGTATGTATTCGTGTACGATGTTTGTTGCGTGTTGTTGATTTTTCTGAAACTAGTGTGTTGCAGACCTTTAGCCCTTTTTTAACCTTTTAAAATAATATTTTATTTACAGAGCAAAGTACAGCAAAACTACCAATCGTTATCTAAACATAAATATTTAGCTACCCCAATGTGCATGTTAGAAATGGGCTTTTCCGAATAGATGAACGAAAAAATTTCGAACAAATGGACATCGTCAATTTTACAAATATCAAGATCGAGAATTAAATTTATAGTACTTATCCCGATCATCGGTACTCAATTATTTCACGATAGTTTTTCAATGCTCCAATAGTTTTTCGATTAATTAATAATTTGCAATAGTTTTTCAATGTCTGGATAATGTTTCGTCAATTTCCCGATGTACGATTATTTATTTATTTGACATTTTTTTAATAATAACCGTGCATGCACGTATACATATATCATATATGTATTATTCAAAGCTGTTATTAAGCTGTTATTACAGATCATTTATTAAGCACTCATTAAATACAGTCTCAAAAGTATGTTGGAATGTTTGTACGCATTTTATGTGTATGTTTTGGTAGCCGATGCATCGGTAACTCAAAAACATGTATGGAAAACAAAAAGTATTTAAATGCAAATACAATTTTCATCTTTTCCGAAACTGTTATATCGGTACTAAATTTTTATGTTCAGGGTCCAACAACAAGAATGTTTAGTCCAAATCACTTTTGTGGTTGTATTTCATCTAAAACCACACTATGTGCACAGGTATTGACCAGAAAATTGTATAAATGGAGAAGAGCTGATTCAGTGGAAAAACCAGGTCTGTAGGTGAATTGAAGAAGAGTAAAGTTTGTGAAAGAGGTCATATGTAGAAATATTTACTATTTAAGACAAAATTAATTTGCTTTGATTTTATGTAATCGCTGGATATTTTGAAGAGTTTGCCTCTGGTGGTTCTTGGTGACATGCTGATACCGGAAACTAAAAAAATTATTTTTTTTTTGTTTGAAAACAACCTCACATGAAAACAACATGTACTGCTTATTTCATGCAACTCAAAAGATTAGGCTTGGTTAAAAAATTTCTACAGCTTGAGATGTTTTGTTCTCTGATGGTATCGTTCAAGCTCTCTAGATTAGATGTGATGCGGCTACAGATCACAAATATTCATGTGGTTCCGGGTCTAAGCAAACATGTGACGAATGGGCATATATTGGTTGCCATTTCATCAGCATTTAACTTGAAATTTCCGCTTTGGTTAAAACTACATCAACGGTCGGCATTGTCTAAACTGCAAACTATACCCAAACTATTCAATTAAAATCACGTTTATGTTATAATAATAAAAAAAATGTGTCATTTAATACAGTGCCCTACGTATAGCGTCTGGAGCACTCAAATGCTTGTTAAAACGAATGCAGCTTTAAATATTTTTTGAACAGATTAAGAGACAGTTGTTGTCTGACAGATAAAAAGAGTTTCATTGTTTTTCAATGTTTTTTTTCGGCTGTGTGATTTTCTGGTTTTAGTTTTAACGACAAGCAGTTCTCATCATTTCAATAAACAAAAAAAAATTAAAATTTAACGTTAAAATTAGTTATAAATCATTTTAAAATTTCATATGCACAATTTTGTGTCTTTCTGATTTTGTTAAAGAGCTGACGTGATTAACATGTGACGGTTTGTAAGGTGCCTCTATCTGGGTGGAAATAATTCAATACTTTAAAATAATTAATTATTACTAATAATAATTAATTAATTAATCAATTAATAATAATTACTTCAATTTAATTTTTAACTTCATAAAAATCTTTTCAAAACATTTAATGTATTAAACTTTAAAAATGTAGGAAAACAAAAAGTTATTTTAAAAACTAAAAATATACTGTCAACGACAGTGACTGATCCAAAATTTTACTGTGAGAGATGACAGTGGCGTAGTGGTTCTCTTGAAAACAACTTTTTTTTTATAACACATTTTTAAATTATTACAAACAGCATAATTTTTTATACTGTATTATCAGATGTTATTGTGGGCCGCAAAAATTTATTAATAAGCTTGCTAAAAGAAAATATTTTCATGCTGCTTAAACTATTTTCAAAATAACAAGAGTACTTGTTTAAATGTTATTAATAAGGTTTGTATAAAAAAGATATAGAACCAGCACAATCAAATTAAGATTAATCTTGCGGGTTTTGCATAAAGAAATATTTTTAAAAATTATCTGAAACCAGGTTTATGTTTTTGTGAATGTACATCAGTGCCAAATTATTTACCATACTTGCTCGTAATCATAGTTTCGTAGTTTCAATGGTTTTTTCGTACTGAATAAACGTTGAAATGGTAAATTGAGAAAACTACTTTACATGGATGCAGTGGCGGATCTAGACAACTTTGACAGAAGGCCAAAAATATGAAAATGTTTAAATTTTCATTAGGGGCCAAAATTTCAAAATTTTTACGGGGGGCCAAGATTTGTGATAGTGTGGCTGACGACCTTTTTTTGTTCATCACGTGCATTTTTTGGTTGATTTTTACACAAAAGACAGTCCTTTTTCTGAATTTAATTAAAAAACTGCTCACAACTAGGATCTGCCCTATCGCCCCCCCCCCTAGATCCGCAATTGCATAGACGAACGAATCGGATTTTTTACACATCAGGGGGACTCTCCGATGATTACGTCGTAAATATTTCTTGCCAAAATGTGATATAATTAAAAGTCGGAAATATTTTTAAGTTTATAAAATACCTCATGATACTGAAGGTTGCAAAAAATGTTTTTTGTTGATTTGAGTGTAGGAATGAATCCCCGTTATCTCTCACTAAATTCGTCACTATTTTATTTGAAAATTATTATACTATGACGAAAAAGTGTTTTACAGAGATTTTTTCTTTTATGACTTAACCTAAAAGAGATTTCCGCACTCTCCCTCTCTGCATCCGCCACTGACTGTCGTGCAAATGATTAGTTAATTATTATGATTGTTAGCTTATCCTGGATATTATAAATATATTATAAAGAAAAATAGGTGCTAATTTTTAGTGAATAATAATAGAAAATAAAAAAAAATTGTAAAAAAAAGCTTATTAAGATAAAGTTTTACATTAGCTTGTTCCGATTTAACCTAATGAATTCAAACGTACATTGAACTTGTTCAGTTAAAATTAACAATGCAATATTTCTATTCGCCCAAATCTTTTTTCCTGCACGTCAATCAAATATAACCTTTTTATGATATAGGCCATACCAATTCATATTTGAAAACCATTTATGTTTTTTAACATCGATTGCGCCATTTTTCATGCATCCCAGTCTTTTTGATACGTCAATTACTAAAACTCTGTTCACAAGATCTTTTACGTCGTTGCTCATAACTTTTGGGAAACTTTTCTGTTTGAAAATAACGTCAATAGAAAGCAATTATTCATTTTAAAACATTTTTACATCTTGTGAGTAAATTTTTATGAATTGCGTTTTATTTAAAATAATTTTATCAAACAAAAATTATTCAATCGTTTGATTTTATTTATATCGGCTAATAGGATTAACAAACACATTATGTAAAATATTTGTTAAAATTGTTCATAATAGGCTTTCACATTATTTTTAAATTAATAGAATTTTAAGTCAAAGTCGAAACACTCTAGATGACCTCATTTTATTTGAAACCTTCGTACCCTGGGTTGACCAGGTTTTAGCGAAAAGACACATGAAAAAGACACATGAAAAAAAAAACATGAAGATGTGGTACTTAACAGAACTTTTTAAAATTGGGTTAAAAGGCCACTTTTCTTCATTTATAACAAGTTTTTTTGAGTAACAGCAGATCAGTGCTTATTCTAAGGTTTTTTCCCACTGCCCAAAAACATAGGCGTCGTGCAACATAAATAATTTTCGCGTCCCCAAAAATACGTTAATTTTTTTAATCGCTGATTAAAAATATTAAAATATTTCTTAACTAAATTACAACGTTATCGTCTTAATCGATTATGTTTTATAACATGTAATTGCGAGGTTTTGCTATCAGAAATTTGACCACGCCTACTTATAGGCTGGTAAACAGATGTTGTCTCGTTGCGCTATGGCTATTGCACAAAACTCAATTTATTTACATATTTATTACTTATATTTCAATAACGTAATTAAGACGTTTGACGTACCTATACTGTATTAAATCAATCAATCATTGTATTAACTATTATTAACGTTCAATCGTACTGTTTTACTTCGTAAGTTCTTCATAGAGTTTGTATCTAAATTCGTATGTTCCTTTTTTCGTACTTTAGTTTTAGTACTTAATTGGCATTTATTCATTGATATTGGCCGTTGCATTTAGCTCAAGTTGTTCAATTCAGTAGTTAGTAATTAGTAATTCATATCGTTTTAAAATTTAATTTCTGCGTTCAGTTTTCAATATTTATTCTACTACAGTACATTATTCTGTGTACGTTATAGATAATGATGAAAAAGAGCGGAGTTTCTAGTCAACCTTTTCCACGTGAACGGAATTTTTTGGGTGGAAGTCGCACAGTATCAATGATGCAGCAGTGGCTTACAAGTACGTTCAGTAAACCTGAAAAAGTTGAAATTGTGACACCCGTATCATCTTCGATAGCCTCATCTTTATTTATGTGTGATTCCTCAGCCACTGCCTCTTAACATGATTCTGCTGAAGACGTTGAACAGTATGTGATGGGCTCATCACCAGCCGCACCCGGTGTACTTGCAGACGTTAAATCGGATGACAATAAATTAAGTACGCTGCAGTCAATGAACTTGACAAAGTAGAAATTGACAGTTATGTAAGTCAGTTCCAATGGCACGTCAAAGGGAGCAATAACTGGATTTTCTTCCTCTAAAATAACTCGGTATTGCACTGAAGTAGTAGAAGGCCATTGTAGGCAGCTGTATCACACTATCTGTGTGAAAACATTTCGACTATCAAAATTGCCACCAGGTGAAATTCGTAAACATTTTGCCATAGGAAAATTTGTTACAAAATCAAATGAAAAACTGGCAAACAAGGTTTGTGATCTAATGATTCACACATACGGCGACGCAAAGAACTTACTCTAAGTGCTTATTCTTATTCGGCTAGGATTGTTTCTGGTTTCAACGAACTTACAAATCATACAGATTTTCAATATTTATCCCCAACTGGCCACAAGGAGAGGAGTTTTTAGAATGCATAGTAGAAAGTGACAGAAAAAGATTGTTTGAAAAATTGACATTATTTTTGACAGAGGCTTTATTAATAGAAAATAGAAACCCTGTAATAAACATCCAACAACAGGCTGTAACGAACCTGCCAACAAAGAAATTACTCACACAAAAAAACAATAGAACATAGAGTTCCTTTGTTAAAAAATACTATAAATACCAGATGAACTACATTGGCCGGCGAGATGGCTCAGTGGTTCAAATGCGTGCTGAGTCAAACATCTCAATGGCTATCATATACTCAGCGTATATGATGCGGTGCTTGCGCGTGCACATAAAATACATGTGTACGTCGTGTGAAAAGGATAAACAGCCTTTGTGGCGAAAGATGGCTGCTTCATATCATTGGTTGAAGATATGAAGAACATAATAAAGATATATAGATGATATATATCTGTAACATTGTAAGTGGTTTTGCGTATGTCAGAGCTGCAATAATAAAAACTAATATAACAATATCACTAACTTTATTACACTGATAATGGAAAAGGTTACGGAAAAAAAGCTTTTAGGTAAATGTATATAAGAAAAATGGAAAAATGCAGTCTAAAATAACTAGAAATAATGTCGATAAAATAGTTGTTCGAAAAATTGAAAAACTCAGTTACAAGCTAAACAATGCGGAAAATGCGGTGATATTTCCTAATAACTGTATAAATGACAGCTTGAACCAAAAATACATTCTTATATATATATATATATATATATATATATATATATATATATATATATATATATTATTGGTAAACCATTACCCGCCATAGGCCAGACGTACGTTTCGTCTCTCACGAGACTCGTCAGTAGCCTGTCGAATAAGGCTTAAGATAACACAACTCAATTATTGTAACCAAGAAACTCAAATTGAGGTGTCGCGACCAATAGGTAAGAACAACATCTCGTTGTTACAAGGTTTAAGAACCCATTCAAGTCACAAGAGGTATTATTGATAAATCATTTCCCGCCATAGGCCAGACGTACGTTTCGTCTCTCACGAGACTCGTCAGTAGCCTGTCGAATAAGGCTTAAGATAACACAACTCAATTATTGTAACCAAGAAACTCAAATTGAGGTATCGCGACCAATAGGTAAGAACAACATCTCGTGTTACAAGGTTTAAGAACCCATTCAGTCGCAAGAGGTATTATTGGTAAACCATTACCCGCCATAGGCCAGACGTACGTTTCGTCTCTCACGAGACTCGTCAGTAGCCTGTCGAATAAGGCTTAAGGCTCAAGATAACACAACTCAATTATTGTAACCAAGAAACTCAAATTGAGGTGTCGCGACCAATAGGTAATATATATATATATATATATATATATAATATATATATATATATATATATTGAATGCATTGGTCATTGGTCATTGTTGAGTCCTAGAATGAGCCAAAAGTCCTATCCTTGACGAACATTTTCGTGCACATGTTCCACAGATCCATAATCCATACACCTGTACTATCGCCGCTTCGGGCCGTCTGTTTTCGTCGAGTCCTTTTTACAGCGAGGGCAGCTGTACGTGCTTGCCAGTTTAAAAGCGGAAACCGCCGATTGGGTAGACCTTCTCCATTCCGAGCGTCGCAAAGCATCAACACAAAGAACCTTGGGGTCTAGACCACATTTTTCCATGTTTTCTTTAAGGCTGTTTTTGTATCTGCGTACAGGGCCACGACTGCTCTGTATACCGTAATTTTGGTAGCAAGAGTAATTCCGTGTTCTTTCCAAAGACGTCCGGTCAGCATACCATAAGCAGCACCTACTTTTGCAACCCTTGCTGTAATATCATCATCGATAGTTGCACTGTTGGAAACATATTCGCCTAGATAACAAAATCAATCAACAAAATTGCCAGGCGTTCAGCAATCACTCACCTTGATCGATCACCTTTTCTTTTAAATATGTGAACGATCAGAGCATCTTTGAATTCCTGAGGAACCGACCGCTCTGCCCACATGCGTTCAAAAAGCTTTACCAATCTCTTCCTGAGATGCGGACTACCGTGTTTGAACAGCTCTGCAGGCAACCCATGTTAACCTGGCGCCTTTCCAGATGACAACCGAGATATTGCTTTATCCACTTCCTGCAAACTAGGGGAAACTTCAAGATCATAATTGGACTCCCAATCCGGCAGCTCAGACAGGACCGAGTCATCAAAGAAGGTCTTTTGGTTTAGCACCCTGCAGAAATGCTCTGCCCAACGGGCCAAGATGCCAGGGCCATCTTTAATCAACGACGTACCATTTCGTGAACGCACTGGTATACTTCCCGAGTCACGTGGCCCATATACCATTTTAAGGCTTTTATAAAATAGCTTCGAATCACCACGGTTAGCGGCTACCTGTAATTCGTCAGCCCTCGCCGCCCACCAAGACTCCTTCATTCTGCGCAGCTCCTTCTGCAAGATACTTTGTGCATTTGAATAGGCTACCTACATTGCATCATTGCTTTTGTCATTTATCCAAGCAAGATGTGTTTTGTGCACAACATCCAGCAATCTACGACCTTCCATATCTCGTTCATCAAACCAGTCCCTATGCCCACCCCGGCAGTGACCGAGCACATTTTTTGAAACGTTTTGTATGACCGTTTGAAAATGTGGCCAATCAAGATCAGTATTCTCAATCATTTCGGTGCATAATGCGCGGCTGAAAGACTCCTGAGGTGACTTGTCCTCCAGTTTAGCAACATCCAACCTGTTAGCTTTTTTAGGACACATTTCCCAGTCCCTTCTCCAGTTGGAGAAAGCAGTGCCTCCCTAAATAAGGCTGTTTTGTCGCCAAGGCAGGACCGAACGCTACTGTAGCCCTTAGTAACGAGCGACCATTACACCAAGACCGCCTACTTGCTGGATAGTGGCTAGACACTTCCAGTAGTATCCTTTACCTGTGCCCGTCGACATTCTCCAGCAAATAAAATACTTATGTAGCATCATAAGACACAATTTAACAAGCAAACGTTCGAAAATAAGACAAGTTAATTTTTCAGATCAGGTATTATTTCCAACAATAGTAGATTTTCAGCTTTTACAAAAATGTTGTGAAAGTCATTATTGTCATTTTGTCGATAATTGTTTAAAATTAGCGCCATGTCAGAAACTTGTTCAATATACTGAAGAATATCTATATGCGGATTCTGAAGAACTTTTGAAATAAGGTCAAATTAACGTACTGAAACGAGCACATATATACAAAGATATTACAAATTTTGATTGATTAATAGCGACAAAAAGCTGTTCTGAGCATTTTCATCATTCCAATTACTAATTTCTTTCAGTGTTACTTTGATTTTCTGATATAATTCAACAAATTTCATTGTGACTTTATGACATTCTACCCATCGCGTGTCACATAATCTTGCTACTTTCTGATGATTACTACCAGACTCTAAAGAACTTTCAATATTTCTTTTAAAAACGTGAGCTCTCTTTGATGATTTACGAATAAAATTAATTGTCTGCTTGATTGTACTTATACAATTTGTGATTTTTTAAATTTTGACCCTTGACCGAATCTTTTAATATTTTTTTTTTAAATTTCGGTTTCCTAGTTGAGCCACTGTCGGCAATAACAATGGTAGTACAAATATTTGATACTATTTGACAAGATAAAGGCTCAGGATTGAACCCTGGGGAACACCAGATTCAATCTCTAAAGAAGATGATTCAATACCACCGACACAAACATATTGCCTACGATTACTAAAATAAAATTGGAACAAATTTGAGATAGCCCCGCGGAAGCCATATTTATTCAATTTATAAATTAGGATTTCATGATTAGTCAAAGATTGTAGGGTTCTTATTTATTTGAAATTTTACTTTTTTTAGGGCCTTTTTTCATGTTTCGCTTTTTGAAATAAACATGATATAAACTTGTTTAAAAAAGCTTTGCTAAGGTCTATAAATACACCAGCACTTAACTTCTTAGATTCATAGTTTCTTAAAACGAATCTATATAACATCGCTATTGCTTTCTATGTGGTTGACTTAGAAACAAAACCAAGTTGATTTTTATTTATTACGTTGTTAACTAATACAAATTTCCACATTTTGTTAAAAATCATTTTTTCAATTATTTTTGAGAACACTGATAAAATAGATATTGGTCTATAATTTCCATACTCATTATATTCACCACTTTCATATATGGGCAATACTTTTACCAATTTCTTTTTTTTTCTTTTTGAAAAGTGGCCGAGTCTTTATTTTATAAATTTATTAAATAAAGATGTAAGTTGATTTGCAATAGTACGGATAGTATCCTTTAACAACCTTGTTGATAAAAGGTTTCCGACATAACTATTTTTACTTTTTAATTTATTAGCTATTAAAATGATTTCATCAGGAGATGTATCAACGGCCAGAAATGATGGAAAACTTAATTTGTTTAACAAAGATAAGTTAGGAAATAAATTAATTTAATTACCAGTGGTTAATTTACTACTTTGTTCAATAAAAAATTTATCTCATAAACTATTTTTATTTTGCTTAATAAAGAGTCATCATCCTTAAAATGATGCAACTCAGTTGGCTTCGGTTTAACGATGCACTTTATTTATTTATTTATTAACGTAACTGACCAGAGGGCCCAACGGACCACTTACCCAGTCTGACCAAAAAACAAAATAAATTGCAGTTCAAATAAACAAAATGGCAAATAGAAAATAAATGGATCTTTGAAAATAAATTTCATTATCTCGATCATTGCTGTTCAGTTTGACATGTATACAGTGAATTAGAAATTGGACAAAAAATATGAACACAGTGACATAATTTCAATTATAGTCATTGACGTTTGGTTTGACAAACAAATATAGTCGATTACAGTAGGTTAGGTAAAACATTAAGATACCTAATGATTAGTGATTAAGCCGACAGTTAATGATAAAAAAAAAATTAAATCTTATACGGTAATACAGTAAGAACAACATAGAATGGTTAAAACGAAATGGTCGTTGATAAGCAATTTGTAATGGTTGGTAAGCATTTTATAAAAAGAAAAATAAAACTAGTTAAATCCATCAATAAATAAATCAAAAATTTGCTAATATTGGTAGCAAGTAATTTAGTTTTGAAAACTGTAAAAGATGGAGATGAAACTACTTCTTCCGGTAAAGCGTTCCACACTCTGACAACTCTGTTACAGAAGAAGTTTTTAGTGATGTTATTGTTGGTGGTTGGTTCACGCAGCTTACTGTGATGACCACGAAATTGACAAATATTGTGAGAGGCAAAAATGATCGTTTAAATCTGAAATGACAAGCTTGTTTAATAGTTTGTACACAAGACACAAGTTAATAATTGCTCTGCTATGTTTTAAGGTTTGAATTCCAGCAGTGTGCAGTCGAAACAAATACGGATGAAGGCGAATTGAAGTAATGGCTTTTGTGAATCGTCTTTGAACACATTCCACTTTGCATACATGATATTTATAATAAGGACTCCAAACGGATAAACAGTATTCTAACAAAGGACGAACGTAAGTGCAGAAGGCTTTGGTAATTAGCTCTTTATCTCTTTGATGTGAAACATTTGCTGATTAGACGAGCACGAGTAGGAGTTCTGTGCGTGATATCGTTGATGTGATGATTAAATTTCAATTGATTATCGAAGGTTACGCCGAGATCTTTAAAATACTCACCAGGCGTTAAAGCGTGTGATCAATTGAGTAATGATGTACGGCTGGTACATTTCTAGATGCTGGCAAAAACGAACACAGAGAACATTTGTTGTGAGAAAGTGGTAGCTGCCACCTGTTACTCCATACAACAATGTTGTCGATGACCTGTTGTAACTGTACGGAATTTGATGAACTGGTATATAATTTGATGTCATCAGCAAAAAGTAGCATCGATACAGGGTTTGATGAAATGCAATCCTCGATGTCGTTGATGAACATTAGAAATAGAGTGGGTCCTGAGGAACACCACTAGAAACTGCAATGAAATTTGATAGCCTATTTTGAATTCGAACGATTTGAGAACGGCCATGTAAAAAATCAGTCATCCACATAAGCAAGCTACCAGACACCCCATAAGCCTTTAATTTACAAACCAGTTTGGCATGCGAAACGGAATCGGAAGTCAAGATAGACTGTGTCGCATCTTTCCTTTTGTTGATGAATCGATAAAAGATCGCTTAAAAATTTAAAGAGGTTGGTAGAAGTTGATCTCGCAGGCAAAAAACCGTATTGGAAATTGGAGATTAAATTATTATCTAACAAGTGAGATAATATATTCTTGTTGATGATTTTCTCCATAACCCGGCATGATGAACAAGTGAGTGATATTGGTCGGTAGTTGTTTGGGAGATTGGTTGGACCTTTCTTATGAATAGGAGTAATAAAAGCTGTCCTCCATTTTGTTAGTAAAGAATTAGTTTTGAACGATATGTCAAATATGTGACACAATGGAAGAGTCAGGCTTGATGCACACAATGAGAAGAATGTTTGGTATACCGTCTGGACCTACTGAAAATGTTTTTTTTTTAAATTAAGAAGAGCGAGATAAACTGTATGTCGAGTGAAACAAATGTCTTCTATTGATTCTGTAGTACGGTTTGATAGCGAACTACTACTGTTGTCGTCAATCGTGAAAACTGATCCAAAATATTCGTTGAATATCTCAATGGGATCATTAGTTTCATTGTTATTTACATTATTAATTCTCAAGCTAGTAACCAGAGGTTTAGAAAACAGTTTATTGTTGACGTAATGATAAAAATTTCGAATATTCGCTTTTGATAACAACTTTTGTTCTTTATTTTTGCGATATGAGTTGGCTAAATTGGAGCACTTCTTTGATAACTTCAGATATTGGTCTTTATCGACTGGATCTGAACTTAAAAAATATGGAACGCTTCACGAATTAGCGTGTCATCCTTGCGCAATTATCATCAATTGCGCAATTTTTATTATCATAAAAAAGATTTTCTTTGATTTTTTTTAATTTGATAAAATAATTCTTGCATTTATTACATACATTAATCTTGTTACAGAAAGAAGGATTACACAAATAAATATTATGCAAGTTGTTTATGTGTAAACTGATATTATACAATTCATTATTCATTCATGGCTTTCTAAATCTATCTTTTTTGACAACATTTGGACAAGAGATATTAATGCATTTCATGTATAAATTAAAAAAATCTGTCATAATCAGAATCTAAATAGGATTTTGAACATTATAATAACATGAACCACTTTCAACGCTATTATAAACATCAATCAATTGATAAATTTTTTTATGGATTTAATTAGGCTCAATATGACGGATGAAAGGCTCTGAAAGCGGTGTTGAAGTAAACATTATAATGCTAATTGTAACGATGTTAATAATGGTAATTGATAATGACAATTAATAATCGATATTTACAAAATATTTTCAAGTGAAAAAAACGTACCTGACCAGCTAAAACTTTGGAATAAATTCTGGAATGGTCGTCATCATCGAACGGTGGATTGCCAGAAATTAACTCATAGAGCAGAATTCCAAATGACCACCAGTCTACAGAATTGTTATAACCCTGATATTTAACATTTATTAAAAACAATCTAGATTTTGAAATTTAAAATTTCAATTAAATGTTTTCAAGTAAGTCTTTTTTCCATATTCAAAAAAAAAATATAAGTTAAACCAAGAACATATTATTTAATAAAAAAGTTATTAGAGGCCGTTCAATTATTTCAACCCCCCCTTTGAGTAACCCGTCTTTAACAGCACTACGTAACAAAAAAGTTTTTAACCTTTTTTTAAATTGTGTATATATTTTTATTTAATGCATAAATTTTAACAACATTCTTTCATTAAAGTTTTGTATATTAATTTTTTCAAAAATATTTAAATAATTTCCAATGTGCCTTGCAAATGAATCTGAATATAAATTATTCATTAGTCATTCATTATGACGGTAATTTAAAACTGGCAAATTTTATTCAGATTGGTTAATTAAGTATGTTTTAATATATTAAATATATATTAATAAAAAATTGATATTTTATGATAATCGCAGTCAATCTAGGCAAAAAAATTTAATATAAATGTTTGTTAGCTTAAAAGTATTTGCTTATTTGTCTTTTTAAGGTTTAGTTTTAAATATAATATAATAAACCCAAGTTAAAAATAGGTGGAAACGTGTGTGGCAGGTCGACTCGCAAATTAATAAATTTCTTAGTTTTGACATTTACAGTTATGGGCGGTTAAAAAAAGCGGCTTGGCTTTTAAATAAAATAGCTATTCATAAATCGTTATATATTTTACTTCGAAAAATATAATCGAAAATATAATGAACAAACACAAGCTGTTGTTTTTTAATTTTGAAATGTTGTGAATTAACTTCTTTAAATAACAATTAAAAAACAACAGCTTGTGTTTGTTCAAGAATTTATAATTATTAAACAAACTTTCATTTTAATGATTTCAGGTGCGATATAGTTTGGCGTACCACACCAAGTATATGTGCGACCGTTCACCAGTTTTGCAAAACCAAAGTCTGAAAGCTGAAGAGAATAAAAAAGCTTAGGGGTAAATCAAGAAAAATAATTAAAAATATTCAATTTTATTGAACCATGTTATAAAGCGTCAATAATGTTATGTTATGTAATGTTATGTAAGCGTCAAGTTACGAAACAAATGCAGTTCGAAAGTTAGCCAAATAGTTGCAGTTTAAAAAATGAACCAATAAAGAACATTTTAAAATATAATTACACAGAAAAGATTACCATTACAAATTTTTACAAAAAATAGTAATCACTAAATACTGTTATTCTGAAAACTATTACATTTTTGGGAATTTTCCATGCATACGCTGCTCAATTATCACCAACTTGATTGTACCCACATTTTTAAATCCAGCTACATTATTATTTATTTTTTTTACCAACATAGCTTTTTTCAAATATCTTTTCCTAACTTAACAATTTTTGTTTTTTTATTTAATTTTATTTAACTGAACTTATTCTTTCAGCTGCAACCAAAAATTTACCGAATTTTTCTAGATTTCATAGACGCTATTTTAATCATATGTTTTATTTGATTAACTCAAATGCAAAATTCGTTTAAATCTCAACCAAAGACCAGTTCCTCTGCGCATTCAGTATTTTTAAAAGTTTCATCCTTTTGCTAATTATATAGGACGTCGCTACCTTCACTAAAATAAACAATTTTGGCAATGGTGCAAATCTATGGCGCAGTTCCACTCTCACGTAGAACTATTTTATACTCTGTCCTCAATCTCGTTGTAGTATTTGTTCTATCAGTTATGAGTTTTAACATATATTTGTTTTATGCTGCAACAAAGAAGTTAGCTAATGAAATTTTGGGCGTGTTATCAGACCTGAAAAGAATATCAGATATGTGCAACATAGAAGAATGCGAAGAGTACCCCCAATGGAGAGTCTTGCTATACCGACTATTTGCTGATATATTGTGTTACCCGGGTCAACGAAAGGCGCTTTGGCTGTACATATTCTTAGTAGCGCAAATAATTCATTTTTTGCAATACATACATACATACATATATACATACATACATACATACGCAACCGTGGGAAATTGATAGCAGTGGAAAAGCAGTCATCTGGTCCTGTGGCAAACTTCCTTTTCAGAAAGGAATTAAAAACACTAAAGCAGGTTTTGTTACAGCAAAAAGTGGAAAATGTCTACTTCTATAGCTGTTACGCTTTACCCAGTTTTTCGTTTAAAGAATTTGTGGACTTTTTTGATCGGCTAGCTCAAGATGCAAATCAATACTCCCCCGTAGCAATAGCCGGAGACTTCAATGCTTGGGCGGTAGATTGGGGAACGCACTGTTAGATGTAGTTCTGTTGAATAACGGAGATAAACCTACTTTCATCAGAGGAGAAGCAAACTCAGTGGTAGACCTTACCTTTGTTAGTAGTCGTCTTGTTAAAGGAAACTACTCCTGGGAAGTCTTGGATGTTTACACTGCAAGCGACCACTGCGCACTGTTTTGGGAAGTATACGCTGATTCCAACTTTAAAAAATCCTAGATGCGGATAAATGATAATGGATGGAAAGTAAAATTTTTTGACCCAATTGCTTTTATGGTGGTTTTGGATTGTGAACCAATTGTCGTACAGAATGCTGAAAAGAAA
The DNA here is from genome assembly GCF_000326865.2 of Helobdella robusta. Taxonomy (NCBI): domain Eukaryota; kingdom Metazoa; phylum Annelida; class Clitellata; order Rhynchobdellida; family Glossiphoniidae; genus Helobdella; species Helobdella robusta. Next base: position 7,290,819 of record NW_008705254.1, read on the forward strand.
GCAGAAGATTTGATGAGAAGAATTATAAAAGCGTGCGATGCGAGCATGCCTCAAAAACATTATATGAAGAAGCGCTCATCGGTACATTGGTGGAATGAAAACATTAGCACTTTTCGAAAAGAATGCCTAAAAGCGAGAAAAGCATACAATACTCATGAAAAAAACCTAATTATGAGGAACTGTAAGCAGAATACAAGAAAGCTCGTTTAAAACTCAACAAAGCAATTAAAAATAGTAAAAAACAATGTTGGATAAATCTTACCAATGAAATTGAAAAAGATCCGTGGGGTCGGCCTTACAGAGCTGTCATGTTCCATTTGAAAAACCAGCCAATACCGTTGCCCACTTGCCCCCAGTTCTTAAACAAAAAATTTACTAATTAATTCCCACAACAAAACAGCCACTATTACAGAAGAAAACGTTGTGAAATGAATGACATCCCGCTTATCACAAAACGCCAACTCATGGAAACAAGTGATAGAGTAGGAAATAACAAAGCTCCAGGCTTAGACGGAATTCCAAACATTGTTTTAAAAACAGCCATCAAAAAGGCACCGGAACTGTTTTTGGAGGTGTACAATTCATGTCTTAGAGAAGGTGTATTTCCTACTAGATGAAAGAAGCAGAGACTAGTGCTTATTCCTAAGGGAAAGAAACCTCCGGAAGAGCCATCATCTTATCGACCGCTATGTATGTTAGATACGGCTGGTAAAATATTGGAAAGAATTATTCATCAGAGGATTGAAGAAGTTGTGGATCCGCAGCTTACGAACAATCAATTCGGTTTCCGAAAAGGTCGATCATCTCTTGATGCAGTGAATCTTGTTGTTAATAAAGCCAGAGATGCTATTGCAGGAAAAAGATGGAAAAGGAGGAAAAATGAAGTACTGTTTGGTGGCTACCTTGGACATCAAAAATGCTTTCAACTCTGCAAACTGGAATTCCAAACATTGTTTTAAAAACAGCCATGAAAAAGGCACCGGAACTGTTTTTGGAGGTGTACAATTCATGTCTCAGAAAAGGTGTATTTTTTACTAGATGGATGCAGCAGAGACTAGTGCTTATTCCCAAGGGAAAGAAACCTCCGGAAGAGCCATCATCTTATCGACCGCTATGTATGTTAGATACGGCTGGTAAAATATTAAAAAGAATTATTCATCAGAGGAATGAAGAAGTTGTGGATCCGCAGCTTACGAACAATCAATTCGGTTTCCGAAAAGGTCGATCATCGTTTGATGCAGTGAATCTTGTTGTTAATAAAGCCAGAGATGCTATTGCAGGAAAAAGATGGAAAAGGAGGAAAAATGAAGTACTGTTTGGTGGCTACCTTGGACATCAAAAATGCTTTCAACTCTGCCAACTGGAATTGCATCCTGCGTGCCCTTGATTAGTTAAACGTACCAGTATATTTACAGAAAATGGTAGTAAGCTATTTCTTACTGAGAAAATTAAAATATGATACAAATGCAGGACCAAAAAAATACAACATAACGGGAGGGGTACCACAAGGTTCCGTTCTGGGTCTTTCGCTATGGAACGTAATGTACAATAACCTACTAAAATTGAAACTGCCGTTGGAAATCAGTCTTGTGGCTTATGCAGATGATGTAGCTGTGGTTATTGTTGCAAAACATCTGGAAGAAATAGAGCTAGCGTTTAATATCACTTTTGCAAAGATCAGTAAATGGATGTATGCAGTGAACCTGGAGTTAGCAAAGCATAAAACTGAAGCAGTAATAGTTACCGGAAAGAAACAAGTAAAAACTATTAGGCTGACAGTTGAGGATTACGAAATAATATCCAAACCATTTATTCGGTTTAAGAATATAGTCGTACACCGGTACACATTTCAGCACGGCCGTACATACATACATAATGGCACCGGTCCTATACCAATGCACGGTTTGTTTAAATCATTATAAAATAAAACCGGACGGTAAACTATATCGACATGGAGGCAAATTGAAGGGCCAGGAATGCCCTGGTTCGCTCAAGGTTGTCGACCAGCCTCTGGCTGGTTCATCTGCTTCCGCGAGACCGCCTCTTACCGCCGCACCTGTCATCAATCCTCATGTTGCCACACGTGGTTCTTCGGCGTCGGTCTCGGAGAGTCCCTCCCAAGTAGTTTTTTTTCATGTTTTTGACAGGCTGACGGCCGTTTTGAAGACTGCTCATCTGCTCATCTGATCACGTTCCCAAACCGTGTAGAGACAAGGTATCTAAAGCATTGTCTGCTTTATTGAAGGCCGTTTGTGACGATCCCTGCGACGCGGGCCATTGGTGCAGGCTCCATTGTTTTTTCGCATTTGTTTTGTTCAAGCCCACCAGGGGCGGTCGCAGAATTAATCAAGCCAATTACGTTATCAAACGGTTGGCCGAATTCAGTTCGACCGAGGTCGAGATTATTGTGGCAATCTTCAACACTGACCACAACACCAAACCGCGTAAGCACAATCCAAACAGTTGGATTAGTGCAGTAACTACTCGGATCGAACAGGGCAGTCTCTCGGCGGCCGTCAGACTTGCTTGTTTGCCCGTGGGCCTGGCGGAGAGCTCGCCTGAGACATTCGCTAAACTCAGGGCTATTCATCCCAGTACTCCATTGAACAGGCGAGCTTTCCCCGCGCAGGAGCCGTCTAATGGTCACGTTTCACTAGCCCAGATGTTGACGGCTTTAAAATCGTTTAATAATGGTTCATCGGGAGGCCTGGATGGCTTGAGGCCTTAGCACATAAAGAATTTACTTTCCGGTCCGATGCCCACCGATGAATTGTTAAATAACCTCACCCGATTTGTAAATTTGTTGTTATCTGGGATCTGCCCTCCTGCGGTTAGCCGTTCTTTTTGGAGGCCGTCTGGTGGCTTTAAACAAAAAAGATGGAGGGATCAGACCTATCGCAGTGGGGAATTTCTGGAGGAGGCTGGCCAGTAAGTGCGCTCTGGCGCTAGTGTTGGAACAGATCAAAGCCAAACTCTATCCTATCCAATTGGGCGTCGGCGTGAAGGGTGGTGCTGAGGCGGCCGTCTACGCCGTACGTGAACTGATTTCAACACTCCCAAAACAATGGGATTCTTGAAGACTGATCTCAAGAACGCTTTCAACACCCTGAGAAGAGATTCAATGTTAGAGGCAGTTAAGCAGCACTGTCCTCAAATTTATAATTTTTGTCATTCCGCATATGGCCGAGTCTCTTCTCTCGGTTACGACGCCTGGGTGGTGGAATTGTGCGAGGGTGTACAGCAAGGCGATCCTTTGGGACTGATGCTTTTTGCTCTAACCCTTCACCCACTGTTGACGAAGTCATCTTCGGCGTTTGTTTGTGGCTACTTGGACAATATCAGTTTAGCCGCAGAGGGTAACATCTTAGCGGACGACTTCCTGTCGCTGAGGGTTGGTGCATCCATCGTTGGTCTCGAATTAAAAACAAACAAGTGTGAACTACTCGTAAATGATACGTTTCAAATGCCACACGTGCTGGCTAATGTCCCCACAGTGCCCCATTCATCATTAAATTATTTAGGCACTCCAATGATGACCGGCGATCATCAGGACAGGTTTTTTAATAAAAAACTTTTTGAGCTAAGGTTTGCCCTCGAACGCGTCTCTCTTTTCCCGATCCACGACGCGCTTACAATCATCCGCGGCGCCCTCAGTTTGCCGAAATTGATGTATTTTTTGCGCACATCCAACTTGGTTAATGCGGCCATTTTGGGCGAATTTGAGGGTGCTCTGCGGGTGGCCCTCTCAGCCATTTGTAACGTCGATATTACTGACAAGGGTTGGTCTCAGGCTCAGCTGCCGGTGCGATTTGGGGGACTGGGGTTACTAAGCGTGGTTCAGCTTGCACCAATTGTTTATAAATCTTCTGCATCTGCCACGCTTGATCTACAGTTTGCCCTTTTTCGGCAATTTAGTAGCCTACACTGTACTCCATCGACTCCATTCCAACCAAAAGATTTTTCCCAGAGCAACATTTTGGAGGAAGCATATAAACGCACATTCAAAGAGTTGCTTTTCTCAAGCCCTGACTCGGCGACCTCGGCTCGCTTGCTGACAGTGTCCAGCGAGGCGATTTGTGGCTGGCTGATATCTTTGCCCAATACGTCGGTGGGTACCAGATTGGATGACGAAACGGTCAGGACAGCCATTGGCTTCCGTCTGGGGTTGGCCGTTCAGAGTCGATATACATGCAGGTGCGGCGCGGGGGCAGATGAACTTGGCCATCATGGTCTTGTTTGTCGTTTGGGCGGAGGTCGCTAGCAGCGACACTCAGCCATAAACGATTTTGTGTGCCGGCTCTTCTCCAAGGCTTCAATTCCTGTTTTAAAGGAACCGTCGGGCATTGTGGCGCATGATGGTAAGCGCCCTGACGGGTGTACCTTGATTCCTTGGAGAGCCGGCAGGTGCTTGGCGTGGGACGTTACCGTTCCGGGCACCTTTGCTGAACGCTACGTGCAGCTTACTAGCAAAGAAAGCGGTTTGGCTGCAACCAGGGCATCTGATGAAAAGATCAAGAAGTGTGACGGGTCTTCCCCCTTCGATGGAGTTTTTACCGATTTGTATCGAGGTCCCCGGCCCCATGGACCGTAACACCTCCAAGTTTTTCAATCAGATTTGTAAACATATTAGTATTAGGTCAGGCGATAGTAGGGAGTATTTTTTTGCTATGAATAATATTTCGTGCATTCTGCAGCGGTTTTTGCGCGTCTGTGTGTTGGAAAATGTGCAGTTGAATGACGACGTGGCTGAGTGACGTTATAGCAAATAAAAATCAAATCAAATTTAGTCAGACGCATGGCTTTTGGTGTCATTCGTCAATGATTTGGTTTTAACATACATACATACATACATATATACATACATACATACATACATACATACATACATACATACATACATACATACATACATACATACATACATACATACATACATACATACATACATACATACATACATACATACATACATACATACATACATACATACATACATACATACATACATACATACATACATACATACATACATACATACATACATACATATATACATACACACACATACATATACACACACATACATACGCACACATACTATTACACACATAAATACATACATACAGGCCAGACATACAACTGTCAATGAATACCTAGTACGATGTTTCCAAAAGGCTGGTATCCCAGTTATAAAAGAACCCATGGGTTTGATAGAGGAAGGGGCCTTTAAGCCTGATGGTTACAATATCACCCCATGGGCTCAGGGACGGTCCCTGGCTTGGGACGTTACCTTTCCCCACACCATGGCTGATCAATATATCGGCTACACTTCAGTGGGGGCGGGCACCGCTGCCCTTGAAGCGTTCGAATTTAAAAATGAAAAATACGTTTCATTAAATAACATAAGCAAAATATTTAAACCCATTTGCATCGAAACGTTTGGACCAACAGATAAGCAAACATCATTATTCATTAAAAAATTAATAGGAAAAATAATTAATATAACGGATGACCCTAATGAATGTAATTATTTAAAACAAACCCTTTCATTTTTATTACAAAAATTTAATTGTTTTTGCATTCTGGATGGAGCTGCAAGATACCTGACTGTGTGAGACCAGGGACATAGATAAGAGTTGAACTCGGAAACGATTGCATGCCTAACCATGGCTTGTTCATCAACACGGGTTTATACATACATACATACATACACACACACACACACACGCACACACACACACATACATAGACACGTACATATATGTATATACAGTTTTCATTAAATTTTATCGCTATTTTATTATTTATTAATTTATATCTTAATTTTTCTATTTTTCCTAATAATATATTGTAATTTATTATTTAATTTATTAATTAAATAAGATTTATTAATACTTAATAACAAAATTAAAATATAAATTAATAAATAAAATAAATGTACCTAAATAGAAATATGTACACAAAAAATATAAACACATCTATAAATAAAATTAATGCTTTAAATATACTCAAAAGAAATAAATAATTACATTAGTTAAATAATGAAAAAAATGATGATAAAATGATATATAGTTATGAATTTGAACAAAGTAAAAATATAATAAGAGTATTAGCAAATGATTAATGTCAGATAGATTCATGTAAACATTGGTTGAAAAATGTTTTTAAAGTTTCATGAAAAAAGAGAATTAGATTAAAATGTTGAAGCAAAATGTATGTTCCGGCAGAAAAAAACTACGCTTGGCAATTAAATGTTTTACAGAAGTTAATTGGAAAATCGAAGATTAGATTTACAAGATAGAGAGATAAGAAGTTTCGGGTAATCGAGACAAATCATATTTTTTTATTTTAAACATAAGAATTCTAAATGATATTTGTAGCCAGTGTAAGCTTATATGAAAGAGAAATTTGAGAAAAAAGTGAATTGCGAGAAACAAGACGAGCTGAGCTAATAAAAACTTTAATTTGGAGTTTCAAAGTTCTTTTTATTAGTTCAAATATAATGTTTTAATAGTCAATGCATAAAAGGACGAGATAAAAATAAGAGAAGAGAAAGATTATCAAGTAGGAAATAAGTTGTGGAATATGACAAAGATGAAAAAAACAGCTTTCAGTATCCAAAAAATTTGATTAAATAAAAATTTTTTTTATCAAATATAAAACCTAGACATGATTAGATTAGGTTGAAAAAATTGATTAAAAAAACACTGGGTTTAAAGGTTAAAGTTTGAAGGTCATTCTCTCTTTTGCGCTTGCTTTAGAGGTGTCAACGACAAACACACATAGCGCATATGAATACGCGTGAAAACCACGCACACACTTGCATATGATAGGCGGGGATCTCTTTGTATTTGAACCCAGTCACTGCAACAACAAGACCACACCGCCCAATGGGGTAAGGGTTAATCTTTCCTAATTTTATTGATTGGTCGATGATGCGGTAAATGTGATGGAGGAGAAATTTGGGAAGAAATTGGAACATTATTATTTTATTTGACAGCTTTCAGTACAGCGCCTCTGGGTGCAACAAAGATGGGCTCTTTTAAACAACCAACACAAAATTTATTAAGTTTAAATTTATGTATATAATTATTTAGTTTTTTAAAAATCTAATTTATTTTTATTATATCTTGTCAGGGTTCAGGGTAGCGCTATACAATTTAATTGGATAACCAGTAAACAAGTGAATAATATCTCGTGGCCGTGGGAAGGTGCAGTCAACAGGCTCAGAATTTCAGTTCAGGAAGTATTATCGTCGCGAGAGTTATCGTGGAGTCTCGGAAGTATATTACGTGAGACGTGGAGACTCGAACTTTGTAATATTACGTGTGATATCAGAATTAGTGCTGGAACAGGCTAATTGGCGAATTTGCGAACAGAAGGAAAAATTGGCGAATTCGTGAAGTGGTAAATTCGTGAACCGACGAATTGTGAATTATATATATATACAGAGATATTGACTCTAAAACGTTATAATCAAATAATTAGAGATATTGACTCATAACGTTGTTTAATTAATTAATTAGAGATATTGACTCATAACGTTGTTTAATTAATTAATTAGAGATATTGACTCATAACGTCGGTTATTAATTATTGTTAATTGCCTTACATTACAAACTGTATTTTACGTTGTAATAGAGAAATTGTTACAACGTACTTGTTCTTGTTGCGAAGTTGAATTAATAATAAAAGTTAAAGAACGAACCCTTACATTTGGTACCAGAAGTGGGGTACACACAAAAAAGAATATTGAGTGTGTACGTGAAGACTTCAACGACAAAACAAGTTGGTATAATTGTAGCAATTTATAATTATTTTGGTAAGGTAATATGGAACGGCAGACAAGGTCGAAGGTGGCGGGGGCGACGACAGACGGTGAAGGTGTCGCTGAATCATATGATATCAAAAGGTTAGAAGCGGAGACAAAACTGGAGGAAATGCGTAGAACTGTTGAGAGACTGAGGGAAGCGAGTCTTCGAGATCATGAATTTCGGTTGAAGGAACTTGAACTGCGAGCTCAACAAACACGGGAAACCCCTTCTAACACTGCACTTCGGGCCATAGAACGGACTAACTTTTTCGCCAAATCGTTGAAACATTTGTTGGGGCCATGTCCGACAGACATCAGAGATGTACCAGCACATTTTGTCCGAATAGAAAAGATTTTCGATAACCATGATGTGGATTGGGACATTAGGGCGAATTTATTAATGATGAATTTAAATGATGGAATTTAAATGAAGTCCTGGCTTGATAACCTCAGTAGAGAAGACATGCGAGATTATGCGAAAGTCAAACAACATTTACTTCGAGGATATCGTATTAACCCCGTTCGTTTGCGAGATGAATTTTTCGCAATGCGGAGACAGAAGGAGGAGTCGTTTGTTATGTTCGCTCATCGACTGCACAACACGCTTCAGTTTTACTTCCAAAGTCGTGAAGTCGATTCATTTCAAAGTGTGGTAAATTTGATTTGCGCCGACCGCCTGAAGGAACTTCTTCCGAAAAACGTGTTAGAATTCGTGTTAACCCAAGAAATGGACGACTGGATGGGTTATGTAGTTTTAGCAAAAACAGTCGACCGACACGAATTGAATATGAAAATGTCCAGCCAACCAACGGCAACAACGCGACCACCTCCCGTTGTTTATAAAAACGTGTCCAATGATGCCAGAAGAGAGGACCGGTGCTACAGATGTAATACGTCAGGGCATATCGCAAGGTTTTGTAACCGAAAACCGACATCAACCGCGACGCCAAAACGTATTCTTAAATGCGAGGTTACTTCAAAACCGAAATGGCTACACGTCATAACGAATGCGAGTCAACAAGGGAAAGTGCCAAGGGTCATACAGGCGGACAAGTTTTATGAAAGGTCGTACGTTGATGTGATGCTGAACGATACACTAAATCGGAAGGCTCTGATTGATAGCGGAGCGGAGGTTTGTTGCATTAGTGAAGATTTGTGTGAAAGTTTGAATCTGACATTGGGAGGTAAGTTAATGGTAAGAGGTTTGGCCAGAGGGTAAGGAGGTAGATGGTGTAAACCGATATGAAACCGATACTAGGTGATGAAAGGTGTAGGGTTATGGCCCCTGCGGTGAAGGTGTGGTGTGCAGTAATACCAGGTTTGTTAGAAGGTTTATTGATAACTCCAGAGGTGGTAGAGTTATTAAACGAAGTCAAGCACTACGAGGTTCCCAGTCCTGTGAACGATGATGATGAGCAGAGGGTGGGGGAGGCAATGTCTGACTGTGATGTGGAAGAGTGGTCTAATCAGGATGGGGATGGGATAACTGATGAGGTTGGTAGAGGAGAAGGGTTGATAGGTACCGACAAGGGAATAGATGAAGAAGGTCATGACGAGGCGATAAATGTTGACGCGAATGAGGTATTGGTAAGGAAAGATGAGGATGCATCAGATGAGGTACAGGTGCCTGATGATCCGGGTCGACATGGTCGACGTGACGCGATTGAGTTATTGATAGGTGAAGGCGAGAATATATCAGATGAGGTAGAGGTGTCAGATGATCCGAGGCGTCGTAGTCGATGCGACACTGTTGAGGTGTCGGGGGATATAAAGGGATCAGCGGAGGTTGCGGGAGAGGTATCGAAGGGCTTTAATGATGGGATAAACGGTGTGGCTGACAGATTAATGATGGTTAAAGAACAAACGAATTGTCCGTCGTTGAAAAGGTGTTGGGGTTTTGCTAAGGTGGGTAGGAAGAATTTTTTTATTGGAGATGGGGTCTTATATCACAAGGAAGTAATACTCGGGCACAAAGTCAAACAATTGTGTCTACCAGTGTCGCGAATCAACACGGTGTTAGAGTTGGGGCACGATGCGCCATTCTCAAGTCATATGGCATTCAAATCCACCAGGTACCGGATTGCGCTCAGTTTCTGGTTCCCTGAGATGACTGAAAAAATTTGACAGTATTGTAAATTATGTACAATTTGTCAACTCAGAGCTCCAGTCAAGGTTGCCGACAGGGTACCAATTACTCCGATATCGCGGAATGATGAATTGCCATTTACACATTTGGTGATGGACTGTATCGGACCGATGATTACCGACGCTGGTGGTGCCAAACCTGAATATAACTATGCACTGGTGATGGTCGATTTATTCACAAAATCGATCAGCGCCAAAGCGACTTGTGAAGTTTTACTTTAGATTTTCATGACGTACTCCATACCAAAAGTTATTAGCTCCGACTTTACGAGTCAGATTACACAAGTGATGTTGAAGAAACTGGGGTGTAGCCCGCGATTCAACACACCAGGACATCCTGAAGCATCCGGGGTTGTAGAACGTTGCAACCAATCGTTGAAGGCGATGATATACAAGTTGGCCCAGGAACATCATCGAAGTTGGCATCGAGTACTACCATTCGTATTATGGAGTTTGAGGGAACGACCGTCTTCTACAACTCACGTCAGCCCATATACAATGTTGTATGGAATGTTACCGAGAGGTCCGCTGTCAATACTCAAGGAATCATGGGTAGGGGAAAATGAACTACCGTTGAATATTGAGAAACGGCCGGATGAGTATTTGAAAACCCTTCACCATAATCTAGAATTAGCTAAATCATATGCTGAGTATCATACTGAGAAGGAACAACAACAGTATGCCCATCAGTACAACTTAAGAAGTAGTGATCGGCACTTACAGGTTGGAGACATGGTGGTGATGTTGATACCGACGCCATTACGAAACAAATGGTGTAATCAGTGGCAGGGTCCCGGAGTAATCTCCAGGGTAAAATCGCCATATTCATATGTGGTGGAAATGGAAGGGCAAAAACATCACGTGCACGCAAACAAGTTGCGTAAGTTCAACCAACGAATCGAGGAGGCGGTGGTAAATAGTTGTGCTATTTTGCGAGATAAGGAGACCGAGTTTGGGATGTTGAAGACTTACGAATCAGGTGCGGGTACTATAAGAGAAGAGGCGCGATGTATTAACCTTGATGAAAGAACATTCACAGGTATTTTCGCCAAAGGTGGGCATTTACAACCATAAACAGCACCGAATCCGGGTTGGTCAGGAGTTTAAACCCAAACGGTTGCGAGCATACGAGGTTCCGGAATTACTACGGGAGGAGGTTAAACGGCAGTTGGAAGATATGTTAGAACAGGACATCATCATCCCATCCAAAAGTGAAATGGCTAGTCCGGTTGTTTGTATCATCAAGAAAAACGGGGGTGTACGCTTGGCAATCGACTACAGGTATGTCAACAAACATTCAACAGGTGATGGATTTCCAACTCCTGATGTGCGAGATGTGTTACAGAAGGTTGGGAGGGCGAATTACATCAGTAGCTTCGATGCTAGGAGTGGGTATTGGCAAATACCAATGGAAGAGGAGTCACGCTGGCTGACTGCCTTTGTTTGTGATGAAGGACTTTATGAGTTCAAACGCATGCCATTCGGTTTGAGGTCAGCTACCATCACTTTCACTCGGGCTATGAGGGAACTCACTCAAGCTATGCAGGAATTTACCGAGGCCTACATTGATGACATCGCGGTGTTCTCAACAACGTGGCAGGAACATTTACAACACCTGCGAACATTTTTCAACATTGTCGCACGATCTGGGTTAACATTTAACCTTGAAAAATGCCGAATCGCTGAAGCGAAACTACATTTTTTAGGTCATGTCGTAGGTTCGGGGACCATTGGAGTAGATCCGACTAAATTGCAGGTGCTTGATAACATCCAACCGCCTACAACAAAGAGAGAGGTACGAAAGATCATTGGGTTCTTCAATTATTTTCAGTGTTTTATACCAAATTTAGCAAGGACTTTAGACATCATTACTGAATTGACGAAAAATAAGGTGCCAAATCGTGTTCAGTGGACAAACGAGCATCAGGATAGTCTTGATAAGGTCATTCAACAACTGAAAAGCGTAACAACGTTGAATACCATCGACTATGCTCAAGATTTCGGGCTAATCACAGATGCCAGTGATCATGCTATAGGATGTTGTCTTGTACAACAGGATGATAATGGTTGCGAGAAACCTATAGCGTTCGCCAGTCGTAAATTGACAGATACTCAACGTCGGTGGGCAGGGAGGGAGGCGTGAGGGAGGGAGGCGTATGCCATTATATGGGCTCTACAAAAGTATCGGCCATGGATTTGTATGTCAACGATACACGTTTACACCGACCACAACCCATTGACATATTTAACCGAATCCACGCCTAAAAGTTCTAAACTGATGCGATGGGCTCTCGCATTACAAGAATATGATCTACGCTTCACCTATAGGGCAGGTAACCGAAACGTTGCAGACTTCCTGTCCAGGTTGCAAGAGGATGGAGGTACAAGGTAATGAATATTCCTCCCCTAGGAATATTCATCATGTTAGGTGAGAGGTATGTCAGGGTTCAGTGTAGCGCTATACGATTTAATTGGATAACCAGTAAACAAGTGAATAATATCTCGTGGCCGTGGGAAGGTGCAGTCAACAGGCTCAGAATTTCAGTTCAGGAAGTATTATCGTCGCGAGAGTTATCGTGGAGTCTCGGAAGTATATTACGTGAGACGTGGAGACTCGAATTTTGTAATATTACGTGTGATATCAGAATTAGTGCTGGAACAGGCTAATTGGCGAATTTGCGAACAGAAGGAAAAATTGGCGAATTCGTGAAGTGGTAAATTCGTGAACCGACGAATTGTGAATTATATATATATATACAGAGATATTGACTCTAAAACGTTATAATCAAATAATTAGAGATATTGACTCATAACGTTGTTTAATTAATTAATTAGAGATATTGACTCATAACGTTGTTTAATTAATTAATTAGAGATATTGACTCATAACGTTGTTTAATTAATTAATTAGAGATATTGACTCATAACGTCGGTTATTAATTATTGTTAATTGCCTTACATTACAAACTGTATTTTACGTTGTAATAGAGAAATTGTTACAACGTACTTGTTCTTGTTGCGAAGTTGAATTAATAATAAAAGTTAAAGAACGAACCCTTACAATATCTCTATTGTCTTACGTTAAAAAATTATTCCGGACAACCCCAAAATCCAAACACTGGCTATGACCTTTTATGAGCGTATAATATATATTTTTATTTACATACTTTGGTATAACCTTTCATATCCATGAGTATATTTTCTGGCTTGATGTCTCTGTGAACAATTTTGAGGTGATGAAGATGTTCTAAAGCTAATACCAATTGACTTGCAATAAATTTTGATTGAATATTGCTGTAAAAACATTTGTCGATTACATTTAAAATTTTGTAAATGGAAAAAACTAAAATAACCTAAATTTTCCAACTCGGAAGAGGTGCTTAAGAAGATCACCACCATCGACATATTCTAAAGCTAAACCAAATATTTTATGTTCCTATAAAGTTAAACTTTAAATCAAATTTTAAAAATCAATCATTGAAAAGCTACTCAAATCTTTATCTACAGCAAATTAATCATTACATGTATTACGTAGTTTAGATTAACTACAAACGGAAAATTAACTGCAGACAAAATATTTTCTTCATCTAGTGCATATTCCAACTGTCCAGATTTTTTCAACTGAAAGAAAATAATAATTATTTATTGAACAAATGAGTAGGTATGTATTGAGTTTTTAAATTTTTTTCAATTTTCATCAACAGTTTTTTTTTAAATTCCCTCAATGATTTAAAAAAGCTTTTTTTATGTACATTTAATTAATAATATTTATTATAATGAAAAATAATAATTAATTCCTTGGTTTCCATGACTAACAATAATAATAATGATTTATATAGAATCAAATTAATTGTACAAATATTGGAATTATATATATATATATAACAATATTCTATAAATTCTACCGAATGTTTGTTTTAACTTCTAATTCTCGAGAGAGATGGAGCAGTCGCTGCTCGCGATCTTGTTCGATTGTTAGATTACGTCGGTTGGTCGCAGAACTTCGAGTAAATGTTGGTAATAGACCATAATTTTTACAATATTCTATAAATTCTACCGAATGTTTGGTAGAATTCGGTAGAATTTATAGAATATTGTAAAAATTATGGTCTATTACCAACATATATATATATATATATATATATATATATATATATATATATATATATATATATATATATATATATATATATATATATTGGCGTTGCACGTTGATTTTGGCGCTTAAAACTTTGTAGAAATTCTTAGGATTAGTTACGTTTTTTAGTTAATAATTGTATATATTCGCTTCATTTAATTTAAAAAATTGAAATATTGTTTGTTTTGTTTTGTTGAATTTAATTTTGGAATAAGTAATTTAAACATTGTTATAATTTCTGTTTTTCGTTTTTCAAAAAAGTCACCTTGACACCTATGTTGTTGTGCCTGGATATTTTGTTTTGCTGCAAAAGATTATAGATAGTTTTGTTTATTATTTTCACTGTTTGCCTGTGAAGCATTATGTCTAAAGTTAAACGTTCGACTACTAAAGGCATCAAAGTTGGTGTTAATAGCGTTACATGCTGTTTTTGTGATTATGTTCTGCCTGCAGAAAATGTACCTAAAGACATTCTGCCTGCTATGAACAACTGTAAAAATCTCAGATACGTTTGCGATGGTTGCCTCAGGTCTTTCGATGGTTTGAAAACATTGTCCAAATCAATTCTGGATAAAAATGATGAAATAGAATTGGAAATTAAAAAGATTTCCGAACATACAACCGCGTTATGTAAAGATTTTTGCGAACTAAAGCAATTGGTAGTGGCAAATGGTGATAGGTTGAACCAGATCAACAGCGTCGACAATACGCTCGATAAATCATTTGACAATTTCAAGCAGCAGATGAATGAATCTTGGACTGGTATAGTCAAAGGGTATCGATGCGGTTAAAAATGACGTCAAGGTTGTGCAGCGTACCCTCGAAGTGGTGAATACTATCAAAGAGAGAGAAAACAATGTTATTGTTATTTTATTATTTATTATTATTATTATTATTATTTTCAACTTAATTGAATCTAATAGAAAGGACAATGATTCAGTTTCTGCTATTTTGCGCTTTTTCACTGATTACTCTATCAAGGATGATGATATTTTAAGTCACCAGACAAGGGAGGAAAATTGATGATTCCAAAACTCCACGTCCAGTTATTGTTAAATTTGCCAGTTTTGTCATCAAAAACAGTCATGCGTAGTATTTCGAAAATTAAGTCTCTCGAGGGTGAATTCAACAAAATCAAAATCAGTCATGATCTAAAACGTGATCAGCGGGTTGAGCTGCGAGGATTGATTGCTGAAGCTAAAACTAAAGAAACTAATGATGACCATTTTTTATACAGAGTGAGGGGCCAAGTGGGACGCTGGAAAATAGTAAAGCTTCAAAAAACTGCAATCATCTAGTATTAAATTTTGGTCTTCTTAATATAAGGTCTGTTATAGCAAAATTTAATGTTGTTTATCAATTATCTGGTGGGTTGGACATTTTCCTTTTGTGTGAAACGTGGCATGGTTCTCCTGAAGATCCGTCTATTCAGTTGGCCATGCCGCCAGGTTTTAGTTTCTTGCAAGTGTTGAGGCCTCATGATCCTTACCATGGTGGTCTTATTGTTTTTTTTAAGAAAATGTTCAAGGCCAGGAAAATTGATATGTTTTCCGGTTTTTCAGACCTTCGAGGCTATTATAGTTGAATTTTCTTTTGAGCGTCGCAAAGTTTTTTATTTTTGGTATTTACAGACCAGGTTCAAAATTGGTCACATCTTTGTTTTTTGGTGAGCTGACATCGGTGTTGGAACATTTATTTGCATTGGGTGATGGTTTGATAGTGGCTGGGGATTTTAACATTCATATTGAAAGGCCTGGTGATACACACTCAATTGATTTGATTGAAATATTTGATTCGTTTCAGTTAACAAACGTGGTTAATGAGCCTACCCATAACTTGGGTGGCACATTTTATTTAGTTGCGTCCACTCCTGATATTCCTTTGTCTAATTGTAGAGTGGATCCCAGTGGTGATTATTCAGATCATGGTCTGATTAATGTTTCATTCTCGGTCAGTGTCAGGCTACCATTGACAACAAGGCGGTTGGTACGCTCTTAAAACCGTTTGGATACATATCGTTTTAAATCTCTAATTTTAAACTCTCCAATCAGTGGTCCGTTTGAAAGTGATGACGTGGATGATGCATTTGTGTTGTTTGATCGTGAGATGAGGAGGGTTGTTGATGACTATATATGTATGTGTGTATGTGTTTGTGTTTATGTGTGTGTATGTTAACTATGAATATATATTGGTATATTCATATATAATTACATTCATATATTTATCTAATTACAGTTTTTAATTTTAATTTAATATGTCGGTTGTACCTAGCCCGATATTTGAATGAGAGTATTCATATGATTTGTGTACGTGTGAATAAGTATAACAGGATGCGAGGTGATGTTTTGTAGTAAAATCCCAATACGATACAATACAACAGAATACAATACATTACAATACATTGTGTGTGTGTGACTATATATGTATGTGTGTATGTGTTTGTGTGTATGTGTGTGTATGTTAACTATGAATATATATTGGTATATTCATATATAATTACATTCATATATTTATCTAAATACAATTTTTAATTTTAATTTAATATGTCTGTTTGTTTGTGTGTATGTGTGTGTATGTTAACTATGAATATATATTGTTATATTCATATACAATTACATTCATATATATCTAATTACAATTTTTAATTTTAATTTAATATGTCGGGCTATGAAAACCATTTGTACCTAGCCCGATGTGGCTCCACTACACTATGTCAACTCTAAACATGTGCCATTAGCCCCTTGGTTCGACGGAGAGTGCAGGGATTTGAAAAGGCTATGTTGCAGATTAGAACGGGTTTATCGAAACAACCCAAGTGATAAAAATAAGAATATCTGGCGACAAGCTATTAAAGATAAATATTGCTTGTTTGTCAAAAAGAAAAATTGTTATTGGAAAGACTTGGTGGAATCAAATAGCAACAAACCAAAACGTCTTTGGAATGCCGTTAACAGTTTGCTCGGAATGGAACAGGTAATGAATGTATCAGAAGTTGATCATAGTTCTCTTGACTTTTCCAAGTTTTTCAAAAGCAAAATTGATGATGTTCGTAATTCAACCAATCATTGTGATGAACCAACATTCACTCCATGTGATCTTGATGAAGAATCTTTTTTTCATACTTCTCGCCCTGTACAGACAGCTACATAAAAAAAAGTCATTTTAGAGTCTCCATCAAAATCTTGTTTTCTTGATTGTGTGCACACAAAGATTCTTAAAAGATTTGTTGATTTGTTTTTACCGTTTTTAACGTTTTTCATAAATTTGTGTTTGAGTTCTGGCTCATTTCCATCTGCGTTTAAAAATGCTGTTGTCACACCGATTTTGAAGAAGAATTCTCTTGATAGACATGAGTTAAAAAATTACCGACCTGTATCTAACCTTATGTTTTTGTCAAAGTTGGTTGAAAGAATCGTTTATCACAATTTGCTTCTCATTTGAAAATTCATAATCTTCTGCCGGTTCACCAGTCGAGTTATCGTGTGTTTCACTCGACGGAAACAGCTTTAATTGATGTTTCATCAAGGTTGTATTCATCAATAAACAAACAAAATGTGTCATTGCTTGCTCTCTTGGACATGAGCTCGGCGTTCGATTGTGTCGATCATGCAATACTTCTCAAAAAACTGAAGTAAACATTTGGACTATCTGGAGTCGTTTACAAGTGGTTCGTGTCGTATCTTGCTGGTCGTATTCAACAAATTTTATTCAAAACAAATTTGGCAGCTGTCGATGCTTTGTCATACGGTGTACCACAGGGTTCCATCTTAGGTTCCATTCTCTTTTTGCTTTATACAGCAAATGTTTACGCAATAATTGAGTCGTACAATTTCAGGTTTCATGCATTTGCTGACGACATCCAAAATAATAGCCAACTCCTCTCCCTCGTCGTTTGGTGATGTGGTCGATGATTTAGTATTGTGTTTATTAGCCATTGATGTTTGGATGATGGGGCACAGATTAAAGTTAAACTAATGCAAGACCCAGTTTTTGCCTGTGGGTAAATGGCAACAAGTGAATAGAGTGGGTATCAAAACTATCAGAATAAAGGAATCTGTCATCGAATTTTGTGCGTCAGCACGAAATCTTGGATTTATTTTTGACACAAACATGACAATGCAATTGCACATAAAGTTGTTGTTTAAAGAATGGTTTTACCAATTGAGAAAATTCAGACTCATCAAAGGATCTCTAAATATGCATACATTGCAATGTTTAATTCACTCATTCATTCACTCGAGGATCGATTATTGCAACAGTTTATTCTACGGTTTACCCAAAAAGTATGTTGCACAGTTACAATTAATTCAGAATCGGGCTGCCAAGTTGTTAACTGGTGGTTCATATTTTAATCATGTTACTCCTATTCTCTTCAATCTTCATTGGTTGCCCGTTCAACAAAGAATTATTTTTGAAATTGCCCTACTGGTGTACAAAAGCATTAATGGATTAGCGCCGAAATATTTAATGGATAGAATTGTTCCAAGAAATGCACCGTTACAGTGTCAGAAGTTACGGTCAAACGATTTAGATTTGTTAACAATTCGTCAAACTCAGCTTGCTGTTGGTTGCAGAGATTTCGCTGTTATTGGACCGAAGATTTGGAACAGTTTACCAGTTGACTTGCGAAATCGTGGGTTGTCAATTACTGAATTTCAAAGAAAGCTAAAAAACCATCTTTTCAGACAAACTTTTTACGATATGATTTGATTGAAGTGAAACATTTAATCAACTTTTGCATTAGCGAATTTAATCAACTTTTACATTGTTAGCGCCTTTGAGCGCTTTATATATAAATAATATAATAATAATAAATATATATATATATTTATATATATATATATATATATATATATATATTTGTGTGTGTGTGTGTATGTGTGTGAAACAGGACATGGATCTGAAGGATTTCGATTAACTTAGCTATGCCACCAGGTTTCTCATTTGTGGATTGCGTCAGACCACACGACCCATGTCATTGGAGATTGGTGATATACTTTCGAAGTGATTATAAATATAAAAAGAAAAATCTACCTTTATTTTCCAAGTTTGAAGCTGTGGTCATCAGAATGAGGATTTGGATTGATCAGTTCTTTTTAATCCCTCTCAGTACTCATTCATGTTTTACTTATCGGCAATTTTAACATTCACGTTGAGAAGAGAAATAGTCCTATAACTCTACGACTACATGAGATACTTGATATGTTCCAGTTGGTGAATTGTGTTGTTCAACAAACGCAACGCATGTGTCTGAAGGTATGTTAGATCTAGTGATTTGTTCACATGATTTTCCAAGTCTTGATACGAAAATTGATCCGTGTTCAATGTACTCAGATCACAGTTATATAAATGTTGACTCAAGTTTGCCCAAGGTTGGTGAAAGCTTATGTCTGATCGTGGAAGGACCTGAATGAATGTTTTGTCGAAGCACTGGCAAATTCTGTAACAAACTGATGAGGTTGATCATGAATTTGTTGTGTTGAGTAGTGAAATAAAACGAATTTTTGGCGATTTTGAACCTATGCGAGTGATTTATCTTAAACAGACAAATGCTGCACCTTGGTTTGATAGCGAGGTAGACGTGCGAAGCGATTCTGTAAGAAGATGGAAATAATCTATAGGAACTGTCCGAAAATTGGGCATCAAAGGAACTTGCGCTCTCATTGAAAATAAACTTTTTTTGACAAGCGTACACATTATTGGAACAATATCGTAAATAGTAACAAAATCAAAATAATCTTCCTAATTGACATCAATAAACCAAAAATAAATACACAACAAAAAATGACAACCTTACTTCCAACCCGGCGCTGGAACAATATCGTAAATAGTAACAAAATCAAAATAATCTTCCTAATTGACATCAATAAACCAAAAATAAATACACAACAAAAAATGACAACCTTACTTCCAACCCGGCGCTTTACCAACAACGAAAACAAAGAAGTAATAAAAACTAGCATCGTAAATAGTGACAAAGAAGAATATGATGCTATCGATGAAGAAAAGGAGACCAAAGAAGATAAACCTGACAAATAAAGAAACCTGACACCTAATTCGCATCAAAGTTCAATTTTACAACACCAAAGTTAATTTTTACAACGTCAAAGTTCATCTTGACAAAGTCAATATTTCCCTATATATACAGCAAGGAGCACTGATGATGATTTATTCGGAATCGAAATATGGCCTTATTTGCAGCATGAATTCGAAAAATAAGTTTATTTTGAATTTTAATAAACTAAACGTTCACCAAAAAACTTTAGTGAGAAAAATCGAAAAAACTAACTATAAACATATTAGCGCCAAACATTTGGTAGAATTTATAGAATATGTAAAAATATATATATA
>NW_008705254.1:7311367-7338867 GCF_000326865.2 Helobdella robusta
TTAACACGCAGTTTGTGACCCAGCGTCATCCGACAACTGTCATTGCGTCGTTGGATGTATTATGTGATACTTAATATTTGATCTATACATCGATATGAATCTTGCATGTACATATATGTATTTATATTTAACTATGTATACGTAGGTCTGATGTGGAAACTCGTATCACACATATTCAACCGCAATAGTTGTATTCACAACGCATACACAGCAATATTATATATCTTGCGCACATGTCATTCGTAATTAGTTTTCACCAACGTTTTTTCAACCATGTTAAAGCTTTTATAAAATTTCTATATTTTAATTATTTTACTAAACATTTTATTTAAATTACATTATTTTATTTATATAATCTACATAAACTTTAGTTATTATGATATTTACAACAAGGTTAATTTATTTCACAATTTAATACATATTTTATTTTCTATATTTTCACATTTTACATTAGACATTTATTTTAATTAAATTATATGTTTAAACAATATTTAGGCTCTGAAGATGGCATTAC
Source organism: Helobdella robusta (assembly GCF_000326865.2). Classification (NCBI taxonomy): domain Eukaryota; kingdom Metazoa; phylum Annelida; class Clitellata; order Rhynchobdellida; family Glossiphoniidae; genus Helobdella; species Helobdella robusta. The sequence continues at coordinate 7,311,882 of NW_008705254.1, forward strand.
GCCGAAACAGCGCTGTTAGCTTTATTCCAGTTTTAGATAAATATGAACTCAAACAATACCGCCTCGTTGAATGTCTTATAAAGAAGTTAATTAATGCAAAATGGGCAAACAATTTCAATGAAATTTGCATATATATATATATATATATATATATATATTGAAAAGAGATATACATATATATATAAAAACAATAGCGAATCTAGACATTTTTGACTGGGGAGCCGAAATTTTAAAAACGTTTAAATTTTAAATATTTTTTTCATATTTGGACGGGGTTGCCAAGATTTGCGGTAGTGAGACCAAAATTAGACTGGCGACTTATTTTTGAAAAAAATGCTTTTTTATTATTATTCTTTAAAAGTCAAGATCTGACAGACGCAGAAACTGTTACAGCATGCAAGGCAATAGTATTAAATTAAACAAAAAAAAATAAATGAGTAAATAAATAACGGAGAAAGAAAAATGTTTAAACATGAAAAGTATAAAAAATTGAATGAAATAATGGTACAAAAAGCAAATTAATAAAGTAATTTGTCAATGGACTAGATGATGACTTAGTGAATTAGTGAGATGATCGATAAGTAATAACTTGATTGGGTGAATGAAAAAGTTTTATTGAGTGCTAATGTTTGAGGTGTCTTGTGATGAAGGTCTTTTCCTGATATGATGATTGAGTTTTGTCACATGATCACATTGTTATGATCATGTGGTTAATGAGTCGAGTTCTGATTGAATGGTGTTTGAGTTAAAAGATGAAATGAAAGTTAGGTGTCGTCAGCGTATTTGATGTTTTGATTAAAGCTATAAAAAGTTTTGAAAGTAGAAGCATTGATGATACAGGTAGATTGTCCAAAGACAGAACCTTGAACTACACTAAAAATAATAGGTAGAGTAGGTGAAAGAGTAAAGCTAAAGAAAGTTGAAAGTGACTCCTATTAGAAAGAAAATTTATTATAATATTGTGAATGTTGTCAAGCAGGAAAAGAAAGGCTAACTTAAAGGCTAAGAAGTGATTGAGAGTTTCAAAAGCTTTAGAAAAGTCAAGGGCAATAAGTTGAACATAATTATTATTTTTAAGAAAAGATGTTATAAAAGTAAGAGAGAGAATAGCAGATGTAGATGAGCCTGTAGGGCGAAATACAAACTGATCTTGTAATAGTAGTTTGAATGATGGATGGTTGAAACATGGATAGATGAATGACCAAACAATGAATTTTTCTAGAATACGTGAAAGTATAAGGGTGATAGATATTGGGCGATAATCTATTGGTGATGATGGGTATTTCGTTTTAGGAATTGAATGAATTGGGATGGATTTCCATTGTGATGGAATGTATGAATACATTAAGCAGTGATTGTAGAGCGAGCTTAAGGTGCTAGAGATGAATGGTGCGATGAATTGTAGAAATCATGATGGTAGACTGTCTGGACCTATCTATTAGATATTGTGAGGCTATGTTGTTAATGTTAAGTTTTATGTTTTATTTTAAAACATTATAATTTAGGATATACATTTATTTTCTTTGGACCAAATGTTTTTTGTTTTGTATGTAACTTCACTTTTCTTTTTCGGTTGTTCCGGTTGATAATAAACAAGTCAAGAACGTTGCTAAGTTTATTTCTCTTCTTTTAATGTTTTTCAATATTATATTAATATCAATTAATTAAACGATCTACGTGACAAGAAATTGAACAGGTTATGGACCTAGATAACGTTTTTCTTAATTAATTGATTTGACGAAGAAAATTTAGAATAAAGAAATATCAGAAGATTTTCTTTGAAGACTGAAGTGAAGAGAAAACACGTGCTTCTTCATTCTCTTAAATTTTATGTTTTGCTTCTAATCAAAAGGTCAAATTGAAAGACAAGGAAGAAATGGTTCTAACAAAAGTGCAAATCAAACACCTAGAAGGCAAAATTAATTGGTTGAACTGGAAATCGAGAGTTTGTATAACACTACGCGGCATTTCTGATGCAATGGACGTAGTAAATGGCAAATTAAAAGTTCCAGATGAATTAAACGATGACTCAAATAAAGATGAGATAGCAAAATATCAAACTGCTTTGAACAGATTCAATAAAGCAGATTGTAGTGCTATGATTATTTGTCAACCAACATTACCGATGAAACGTATGAAAAAGTTCGTTCATTCAGCAATGCCAGAGATGTTTGGTTAGAACTTTATAGATTGTATGATGAAGTTAATAAAAATAAAGCATACAACTTATGCATGAAGTTCTTTAGTTATAAAATGGATGAAAGTGATGATGTTGTCACTCATGTTACAAAACTCAAAAATCTTTAGAAAGTTTTAAAGGTCGAGTTAGGAAAAGATGAAAACAGTGACTTATTGCTGATGTGTCAAATAATTGAGACTTTGCCAGAAAAATATTTTTCATTTGCTGCAAGTTGGAGATTGTTAAACAAGACTGAAAGTACAGTTGAAACACTCACAGATCAATTGTGTAGCTGTGAGAGATCCTTGGAAGGCAAAACTGAAAGTAATAAAGTATTATTTGTCAAAGCAACAACTGAAAAGTCATCTTAAAACATGAATGGTCAGAAACAAGATACATTTGTCAGCAAATCAAAGTGGCTGATATGTCATTATTGCAGATTGCCAGGTCACATTGTAAGAAATTGTGAAAATTGGTATTCTAATGGTAAACCAGCAAAATTGAAAAATAACAATTTACGTGATGACAATAAGTCACTAGTTGTTATAAAATCAAATGTTTTTGCAATTGATGAGTCAGCATACACTGATGAATGGTTTTTTTGACAGTAGTACAACGTGTCATCTAACTTTCCAAAGAGACATATTTCAAAATTTTGAAAAATTTTCTCAACGAGTAAATTATATGTTGCAAATGGTGATGCTGTAGATGCTTTTGGAAAAAGAATTATTCATCTTCAAGTGAAAGTGAATAATAAATGGCAAACGGTTAAACTAACAGATGGCTGGTATGTGCCAACAGTAAAAAGAAACTAGTTCTCAGTACTAGCAACTTAAGATAAAAACAGAAATAGCTCTTTTGTTTCAACCTCAAGAAGTTGTCATCTATTTATTGACAATATGATAAATGTTGTTGGAATAAGAAACAACAATGGAGGTTTGTTCAAACTTGTTGCAAAAACTGTTAGACCGTTGAAATCTGAAGTTGAAGTTAACTTTGTTAATGATCAAGATGCATTGCAGTTATACCATGAACGAATGAAACATCAGAATAAGAAACATGTTAAAATGCTCATGAAACGTGAACTAAGCATCGATACACCTGTAAATAGTGAATTATGTGAAAGATGTGTTTATGGAAAGTTACATCGATTGAAATTTGGAACTCGAGTAAGAGCATCAAAACCAGAAGAATTCACACTGATATATGTGGTCCTTTTTGCTTCTCATCTCAAAATTACAGATACTTTGTTTTGTTCATAGATGATTTCACAGGCTACAGATTTGTTTATTTAGTTAAACAAAAATCAGATGTACCAGAAAGATTCAGACAAATGCTTGCAGAATCAAGATCAGCTGGTCATAAAATCTCAAAATTATTAAGTGACAATGGAGGTGAATTTGAAACAAAGAAGTTAGATCAATTTTGCAAAAAGAACGAGTTAGACAACGCCTAACTATGCCTTATTCACTTCAGCGAAATGGATGCAGTGAGCGTGATAAACGAATGCTAGTTGAAGCAGCAAGAGCCATAAGACTGGCTCATAAAGAACTGCCTCAGGCCTTTTGGGCTGAATTAATTAATACTGCTGCTTACATACTCAACCGAACTGGACCATCTTCTGGAGAAAGAAAAACATCGTATGAAGTGTGGTTTAACAAGAAAACTAGGATAACACATCTACGAATCATTGGTAGCAAAGCCTATGTTCATATTCCTACGCAGAAACGACGTAAAATGGATAATAAAGCTGTAAAGGGTACCCTCGTTGGGCATGAAGATGACGATGGCTACAGAATTTTTGTTCAACCAGGAAATAAAATGTTTAGATCAAAAGATGTTGTTTTTGATGAGACGGTTGTCAAACCAAATTCAGTGATTTTGCAAGAAAAAAGTTGTTCAGATGATGCAGTTTTGATTGATGTTGAAATCAAAGATGATAATAAAGAAACTTTGATTAAAGAAAGTATTTCAACTGATGAAAATGTCACAACCGTAGTTCAGTTTTATCTGATGAAGATCAATCTGATTTTTATAATCAAAAGATCAATGGTATGGTTTTAAGTGACAGGAATAATATCAAAAAGCCATATCGTTATGATCCTTTTGTTATGTCTGCATTATGTGAAGTACTTGAACCAGAGAGCTACAAAGATGCCATTTAAAGTGATGAAAAAGATGATTGGTTCAAAGCCATGAACAGTGAAATGCAGTCATTAGAGGAAAATCAAACGTGGGATTTGGTAAGTCTTCCAAAAGGTCATAAGGCAATACCATGCAAATTGGTCTACAAGATAAAACACAATCCAGATGGTTCTGTTGAACGTTTTAAAGCCAGGCTAGTGGTTAAAGGTTTTTCGCAGAAAAAGGAAATTGACTATGAAGAAATTTATAGTTCTGTGGTCAAAAGTTCAACTATAAAAACATCATTAAGTGTTGCTGCAAATGAAAAAATGTCACTCATGCAGTTTGATGTGTCAACAGTTATTCTATACAGCAAACTAGATGAAGATATTTACATGGAGCAACCTGAAGGTTTGATAATTCAGGAATAGTCTGTAAACTCAAGCGAAGTCTTCATGGGCTTAAACAAGCTCCGAGATGTTGGAACAAACGCTTTGCTGAATTCTTGAAAAAGAGACATTTCAAACAAAGCGATGCAGATACTTGTTTGTTCATTAGAATACAGGAAGGAAAAAAACTCATACTTGCACTGTATGTTGATGATGGACTAGTTGCAGGAACCGATAAAGAAGAACTAGAAATTTTTGAAAAAGAATTAAAGTCAGAGTTCAAGGTAACATCTAAACCTGCAACATTTTTCCTTGGATTAGAAATTAATCAAGATGAGAAGAGAAATATTAAAGTCAGTCAGTCATCGTATACATGAAGTGTTCTTGAAAAGTTTGGGATGAGCCAGTGTAAACCCTGTACAACTCCATCTACAAAATTGGAGGAGTTCGATTAAAACAAAAATGAACACGAGGAAGTTAAATTTCCTTACAGATCAGCAGTTGGTGCATTGATGTACTTGATGACGGAAACAAGACCAGATATTGCATATGCAGTTGGAGTAGCATCCAGAAGTTTAGAGAAACCCAGCAAGTCTAATGTAACACAAGTCAAGCAAATTTTCAGATATTTGCAAAGCACAGCTGATGTCGATATTGTTTACAAGTCTGGTCAAAACAATACATTTATAGCCTACAGTGATGCAAATCATGGAGGAGATAAATCTAGAGGAAGATCGGCATCAGGTGTAATTTGTATGTTTGGAGGAAGCGTGATCTGTTGGTTTAGCCAACGTCAACCCTCAGTTGCGATTTCAACTACCGAAGCAGAAATTGTTGCCGCAAGTGAAGCAGCTCGTGAAGTGATATGGCTCAAACGATTGTTGAACAACATTGTAGATCTAAAGAAAAAGCCCGAAATTTTTGTCGACAATGAAGCAGCGATTTGTTTAGCACATAATCCGAAATTTCACAGAAGAACAAAGTATATCCACATTAGAAATTTCTTTGTCAGAGAAAAGATTGCAGAAGAAGTTTCAGTTGAACGAGTTGCGACAGAACTTTAAGTTGCTGATGTCCTGACATAACCAATGGTAAGACAAAGACTAAAGAATCTGATATGTGTGATGGGTCTTCAGAACATTCATGTTAAGATCATCTAATATTTTAAATAAAATGAGAAGGTGTCAAGTTTTATGTTTTATTTTAAACCATTATGATTTATGATACACATTTATTTTCTTTGGACCAAATGTTCTTTGCTTTGTATGTAACTTCACTTTTCCTTTTCGGTTGTTTCGGTTGATAATAAACAAGTCAAGAACGTTGCTAAGTTTTCTTCTTTTAATGTCTTTCATTATTATATTAATATCAATTAATAAACAAGTCAAGAACGTTGCTAAGTTTTCTTCTTTTAATGTCTTTCTTTATTATATTAATATCAATTAACTAAAACGATCTACGTGACAAGAAATTTAACAGTTAAAACATTTAAACATTAAAACGGAAATATTGTAAGTCAATCTTTTGTGGACAGGTAGTCAATGCAAAGTTTGCAATATCGGGCTAACATGATCAAACTTGCGACCACCAACAACAAACTTGGCAGCCCTATTTTGAATGGACTGCATCATTGCAATGTCTTTATCGGCGACACCATATAACAGACTATTGCAATAGTCTAGACGAGAGTGCATAAAAGCGTGCATCACCGTCAAACATGCTGTTCTATTTAAGCATTTTCTAATTGCTCTAAATCCGCGTAATTGGAGAGAACATGCTGCAGAAACTTTTTTAATATGCTCACGCATTGACAAGTTTGTTTCAAATGTAAAACTTAGGACAGTAGCATTTTTGCTAAACTCGTTATTTGTATTATCAATCTCAGCTGCCACGTACCGACCGGTACGTTGCAGCTGAGATGTTTTTTACTTAGTCATTTTAATGCCATTTTGTGCCATCCATGTATCTATGGATGAAAGACATTTACCAAGTCGCTCAGTTAAATCATTAATGGCACTGGCAGGGCAACTAGCAACCACTTGTATGTCGTCGGCATAAGCAAAACCTTCTAAATTGAAATCATTAATAATATTTATGACGTCCGCTGTGTACAATGTAAACAGCAGTGGTCCCAGGACAGAACCCTGCGGAACCCCTGCTATGACACGGCTAGTTTTTGACATGGCACCGTAAAAAATAATCTGCTGTGATCGATCAGACAGGTATGATCTCAACCAATCTAATATACAACCAAAAATACCATAGCTTAATGTTAGTCTATGACAAAGAGTTTTATGATCAACTCAGTCAAAGGCTGCGCTCATGTCAAGAAGAATCAGTATGGAAACATGTTTAGCATCTGACGACTTAAACATATATATATATATATATATATATATATATATATATATATATATATATATATATATATATATATGTATATGTTGGTAATAGACCATAATTTTTACAATATTCTATAAATTCTACCGAATGTTTGGCGTTATGCGTCGGTTGGTCGCAGAACTTCAAGTAAATGTTGGTAATAGACCATAATTTTTACAATATTCTATAAATTCTACCGAATGTATATATATATATATATTATACAAAAATTTATACAGCGCTTTTTAAAACAAAAAGTTTACAAAAGCATTTACAAAAATAAAAAAACATATCGTAATAAGTTTCGTAATAAGTTGATCTTGAAATACAAGAATAAAAATGTTGTTTAAACAAGTGCGTTTTCAATTTTTTGCAGAAATCAGAAAGCGAGAGTTCAGGTAGACGAAGACTAGGAGGCAGACTGCAGACTGTTCCAGACCATGGGTCCACCCACTGCAAAATTTCTTCCACCAGTCATAAACTGAGTTTGAGATACATTCAGTAGATGCGTGCAGTCGGCTCTCAATCGCAAACGTCCCAACTGTGGTGCTTTAACAGACAATCTTTTAACTAGATATGTAGGTGCCACTCCGTTAACAATTTTAAACATCATTACAGCCAATTTATAAGTAATTCTTTCATCTATTGGAAGCCAATGGAGCTCACGTAGTATTGGCGTAATATGCTCGAATTTTAAGCCTCTAACAATAAGCTTAGCAGTCTTGTTCTGGATTGACTGCAATTTAGAAATTAATTTTTTGGATACACCACAGAAAAACTATTGCAAATAGTCTAGTCTTGAATGAATGAATGCATGAGCTAAACTTTTTAAAGTTGTTTCATTTAATGTACGTCTTATTGTTCTCAACATTCAAAGCTGATTGTGACATTCTATAATTGGTCATTAATTAAATGTTTTTATCAAAATAACTCCTAAATTTGGGAGGACATGCAGAATGAGATATCAGAGTTGTTGATTCTGACAGTCAATTTGCAATCTAGCAATTTGCTGCCACTTTCCTACAGGCAAAAACTGAGTTTTGGCGTGATTAAATTTCAGTTGATGATCAATCATCCACGACACCACGGCCAAAAGACATCGAACAAGTTTGTCAACGGTTTCTTGGAACAAAGCAGCCGATCCACTTGCCACAATCTGAATATCAATAGCAATGCGTGATACTTTAAATTGAATAACTCTATCAAATCGAACTCATCTGACGTGTACAGTAGAAACAGAAATGGTCCCAAAACAGAACCTTGAGGTATACCATGGTTGAGTTCATAAATATTTGATGTTTTATTGTTGAATGAAACTTGTTGTTTACGCTCTAAAAGATATGATTCTAACCATTTCAGTGCAACTACTGAGACTCCAAAAAAATTTTCAAGTTTTTTTTTAGTAAAATCGCATGTTAACGCAATCAAATGCTGCAGTCACGTCGAGTAGAGCAACAACTGAGATATTTTGACCATCCATAATTGCAAACAACTCTGATGCAACATCAATCAATGCAGACTCGGTTGAGTGAAGTTTTTTGAAACCTGATTAATATTTTGGCAGAAAGTTGTGTTGATTGAAATAATGCAGAAGCTGTTTTTGAACGATTCGCTCAAAAACTTTTGATAAAAATGGCAGATTTGATACCGGCCTATAATTTGCTAATGTATTTTCGTCTAGAGTCTGTTTCTTCATTAACGGAGTGACAATTGCAAATTTTAACGACCTCGAAAATAACCAGATGCTAGACATAAGTTGATGAAAAATGTTAGAAACGGAAGAAACAGATCAACGTACTTTTGAAACAGCTTTGTTGGTAGACAGTCAAGCAAACAAGACTTCATTGATGAATCAAGAACAATTTTGCAAATCTCATCACAAGGACATTGTTGGAAAGAGAAAAACAACATTTCATTATCGAGATGCGTCGATTGAATTATTGGTTCTTTGAAATGTTTCGTTGTCTCAAGAATTGTATCTACTTTATTTAAAAAAAACTGTGCAAAGTCATCTGGGTTGAAATCAACAGACATATCAGGTGAATTTGATGATTTGGTTGTGCATAAAACCTAATTGACTGTCCTCTAAAGCATCCTGGGCTAGATCGATTGGAATCGATTAAATATCTCCAGTAATTTTTCCTTTTCGAAAAAAGCAAAATATGTTTTTTCCTGACAGACTCAACGAAATTTTTTTTTTATATTTGCGTTTGGATCACGACGGTACCTTCTTTCAGTTCTTCGGCATGATTTCTTAGAAAACCTACATTCATCATCAAACCACGGTGAAGCTGGCATATTTTTGGATGCTACCAAGTGCTGTGGAGAAACAATGTCTATTATAGCTTTGATTTCCCTCTTGAACAATGTAATCAAAAACTCTGGATCAGACAAATCAAATGGTCCACAGATTGGCGAGTTTTATATCAAAGTGGCGAACTGATTACCATCTACACGATTCCATGAACGAACCAGTTTTTTTCTAACCACCGGCAACTTGAAAACCAAAGGAAATTTAACTTGAACCAAACCATGATCAGAAAACAAACCACAAGGACTCACCGAAAAAGCAGATGCCGAAAGTTCCATCGATGAAGCAACCAAATCCAAGGTAACACCATGAACATGAGTAGGTTCGTCAGCTCTATTAAGCACATTGAATAGTTCAAAGATTTTAAAGGTTGGCAGCATGATCATCATACGTTCTTTCAACGTGTACGTTCAAATCTCCAGCCAGTATCACAAAATCAGCACCCAACATGGTTTCGATTTCATTGAAAAAAGCAGGCGTGATTGGAGCTGAACCCGGTTTATAAATACTTAATAAAATAATACTTATTTTACCGCAGAATATTTTAAGAACAATTGCCTCGAAGGAATGGAAACCGGCATTTCAATTTTTTAACTTTAAAACTTTTTTTGAAGTAAACAATTATTACACCATGACCTGGGTCCAGAGGTCGCACGCAGTCAACATAATCAAATTCTTCAGGCTTTGCCAGTCTTACTCTTAAATCATTAGATGAACCGTGCCATGTCTCAGTCAATACGAATACGTCTATACTATTAGACAGCAACTCATAAACCGCATCATATTTAGAACGTATTGGCCTTATATTTTGTAAACCCAGGTTTAAGTTTGATTTGATGCAGGTTTCGGATATTTTTTATTCCCCCACCGCCCTGCCGATCCTCTGACTCGGTATAAAAAACCAGCTTCGTTGGATTCACTCATCTTTGCATCGTTGATCAACTTTTTCAGGTGGGCACGTCGATCCTTAGTTAGGTCATCACTAACCTTCACACTCTTCATGTTCACATCCAACAATTTGATTTTAAAAAGCTTTTTCATAATCTATGACTTAACTGCCGTATTGATGAATTTGACTATTATTGGACGCGGTGAAGTAGCTGAGTATATATTGTGTCTCCACACTACTTTGTTGATTCCTTGTTTGTTCAAAGTGAATACTTAACGCTCATTTAATTAGTTGTACAATCTTCAACTTCGTTTAATATAACACTTTACGTGTTTTCGTTGTCGATGAATCCTCTGTTTCTAATTTTATTAGAGGAAAAATTCCAATTGCACATAGCTGAATATTTATTATCGGATGTCTTTGTTCCCTGAGTATTGACTCGGCTAGTCGCAAATAATAATAGTTGATATTTAAATGTAAGATTTCAACACTGTGGTCCAAGACTTGTCTAGTAATTTTAGTTCTGTGTTTCTCTTTCATGTGATTCTTTATAGCGCCAGTTTGTACGTGCATCATCAGTCTTCTCGATAACTATATAATATATTCGGAATTACGTTGTTCAGTTTTTAATCGAGTTTGACAATTTTTCATACGACGAATTTATGTTCATTATCATGTTTGTTAAGTTTATAAATAAAATTTTTATTTTTTTATATTTTATTTATTCATTTTTTGCATTTTCGTTAAAATATTTATTTTCTTGTCGTAAAATTATTTCTACGTTATTGTCAAGTTTCTCTCTGGTGATTTTTGTGTTGTTAAAAATCACCAGAGAGATAAAGATACTTGGCAATAACGTAGAAATAATTCACTACAAAAACAATCCACACAATGTAAGAATTGCAGAATCTTTGCTCATCGAACAAAGACGTCGAGCAAAAAATATTCCAAAACACGCTACCGGAGTCTTACCGACTAACTAAGTCAGAATCCAAACAAATTCATTTAGTGAAGACTCAATAACAAAGTCAATAACTCTAAACCTATATAAACAGGCATATAAAACAAAATTCATATTCAACACTGATGATTGTCGAAAAAAGCTATATTAGAATGTACATAGATATTTAAACAAAATGCAGAAAATGAATAAAAATTTTGTTTATGAACTGAACAAACTTGGAAATGAACTGAAATTCCTCGTACGAAAAATTGAAAAACTCACTTGCAAATTGAACAATGCATTCAGTGCTGTGGTATTTTTTAACAACTGCATATCAAATAGTCTCAACCCAATATATGTATATAAATGATACTCAAAATCTGTTTTCCTGTTTGGACTATCAGAATTAATCCAAATCTTTGAATTTTCTTAGTGAGATTTGCGGAATGCTTAGTGAGGTGCAAAAGAAAGGTTAACATAAATACGAGCGGTACAGCATGTTTGACAAGAGTAACTGATACACAAACAACTTTTCAGCTCTCAACAACAATTATATTGATGTTATTGAGCTATTTGATAGTAATTTGAATAGTGAAGAAATGTTTGGCCAATGTTTGTCAGATTTTAACAGAGGACCATTTCAGGGAAACGATATTTGTAATTTTGTAACAGTTAGGCATAAAAAGGAAAAATGTTTTTCTCTTGTTTGTCTGCCGGCTGCTAATTATTTTCAGTTCAGACCACTCACAGACGCAAGATTGCATTCATGCTCTAAAAATACTGTCAATAATACCTCTGCTAGCAAGTTTAAAATCACTGCTAGCAAGATGATTTTTTTTTTTTAAATTTTTCCACTTATCGAATGTATCAGTACTTATCGGCAGATATCATTGATCACCTTGGGTCAATCCATAAGTAACAAACTTAGTTAATAAAAATAAAAAATCCATTATTTCGGATACATCACTCTTGCAAACATTCAATGTAAGCATTAAAAACATTCATTATTTAAATGCTAAAATGCTTCAATAGGTTACGTGTGTTTATGTTACGGGAATTCAGAAAATATAAGTTTACTTAAATTCACAAGAGTCGTAATAAAAATAAATAGCCTTATCGGGAAGTTGAATCTTCAAAGCATGCAATATTTTGGTTTTCGTGTGCTTGACCAGAAGTACAATTCCATATGATCCACCTCCTAGACGTCCTTTCAACTCGAAATCTTTTAGTTGAGCTAACTTTTTGCGCAATCAAAGTTATAATATTTAACAGCTAAAAAATAACTTCAAAATTACGTTTTTATTTTTTGGTGTCTTCTCTTTAAATGGTTTGTCAATCCAAATCAAGTTATGATCTTCAAAAATTTGTTGATTGGGCTCCTTGTGTGTTTTGAATTTTTGAAGGATTAGTTTCTTGACAGCACGTTTTGAAAAAATATTAAACATTATTAATTCCAAACGTAAATGTCATTTTGGCGTGTGTATTGCTTATGTAAATATATCATAATTCAAAAGTAACTAAAGTTTAATTTATTTAGAACTATTTTCTTTTAAAATTTAATTTAGTTAGAACTATTTAACTCTTTTTTTTCTCTCTCTCTTTCTATATATATATTTATATATATATTTATTTATAATGTTTTACTCACATTTTAAATAAAAATTTAATTTATGTTTGTACTAGATATTTAGACATTAAATTTGTAAACATTTTTATTTTTGTTTTTATTTAAAAATAGCGTCACGTTATTGAAAAAATCGTATTAGCTATTAGTACAATGATTTATTAGATTAAAATCAATTAGTTATTAATAACTATATTCTAAATAATGCTGAAGGCAAACAACTGAAGCTTTATTATTATTATTACTGAAGCCTTATTATTATTATTGTTTTCAAAAAATGTCTAATAATTGGCACAATTCTTCACCAACTGAGGGTTGAATGCTGGAAATCATCGTCAATACCTACATGCTGAAGAAGAGCTCACCGACAAAAGGGCGCAGTTAAAAAGGCGCTGTGCAAATAAGCGCGGCCAAAAATGGCGCGTACAATAAGGGGGCAAAGCAAAAAGGGCGCAAGGCAAAAAAGGCGCGAGTAATGAAGGCGCTATGGGAGTAAGATTGAAATTAAAAATAATAATAAATAATTTATACTCGAGTTAAGATAATTTATTGCAAAATTTCCAAGCATCTTAAAGTTGAAAATAATTTCCTGATTTATAAAAATCAAAATTTATACAAAAGATCTCAATATGTTTCTCTTTATGATGTTAATTCAGATTCTCTCCCACTGAACTGTGGAGTACATAAAATAATGGGACCTAAAATTTGCTCAAAATTCAAAAAAGATTTGTTAAAATATTTTATTAACTCCAGTATAAAGACCATGTCACTCAACTATTTCCAGTGATTAAGATTTTGACAATAAAACAACTCTTCACATATTATGCCTCTATGTTTGTTTTCAAATTTTTTCGCAACAAACTACCAGCATATTTTAAAAATTGTCTAAGCTTAACATGTGACTTGAACATCAGTACGATGGATCATTTAAAGACATTTTACATCCACCCACAGAAATCCTTTATGTTTCAGTCAAATTTGTTGTTCGCTGAACCTAAGCTGTGGGACAATACAATTCCATGCAACATAAAGAACATTGTTAACATTGTTTTGTTTAGAAAAAAGTTATTTGAGTTTTCATTAACAATTGACCCACCATAAAATCATATAATAAATATATGGTTCGATTTTATTATCATATTCATTTAATTTCATATGTCGAGATATTTGTTTATTTTGTTGTCACCTTTTTATGTCGATTTACTCTTTAAATTTCATTTCACTGTTTTGGTTGCATTTTGTCAAAGGATGCATTATAACTAATTATTACTTAACATAATAGTTCTGACGTTCATATCATTTTTCCTCTTCTTTTTTTCCCTTTACTGAAGTGACACGGTGTTTTATACAAGTTAATTTTCTTATTTGGTCTCCGAAAACCATTGATTCCTATTTTTATTTTGCAGTTTTTTTTTGTTTTGAATAAATGAATAAATAAATAAAATAAAATATTTAAGAAAAATAAAAATAAATAAAAATAAATTAATTGAATTACGTTACCGGCGTAAATGGTTTAGTGGATTACTCTAGGATTACTTTGCCTTATTGGATTCAAATGCATGCTATGCCATTTCACGGATTGTTCGTGTGATGTGTTAAAGTTTTGAGTGGCACGCCTGTACGATAACCAATTAACAGGTATAAAGATGAGAATAAATAAATGTTGTACATATGAGATGCAAAAGATCTACAGAAAATATGAACAATTTTTACCCAAATTAACAATTGATAAAGAAACGATCTCGCAGATTAACATCAATAATCATTTCATTTATTTTGAAAAATATATGACTTCGAATGCAGAACGTAAAAGAAATGGAGCTATTGTACGATAAACTTAAACATATACTGCATACGATTGATGGGCTGAATACATCCGTTCAGTGGAAATTTGAGATTCTAAGACGCTTCGCTTCATCTCAATCAATATTTGAACTTTGTAAAACTATCGGAGGTTTTTTATAAATTTCCAAGAAAATACATTATACAACAACTGCCTACAAATGCTAACCTTCACAGATGGGGCAAAACAACCAATGCTCTTTGCAATGTGAAACAAACTAATAAACAAGTTCTGTCAAATTTTAGCTCTATAGCAGCACTCAACGATTTTTAAATCGCCACAACAAAATTCTCTCAATAATAGTCAACAACATTAAGGCATGCGCTGATTTGAACATCGCCAATTTTGTCGATATGGAAAATGAAACGACAATTGGAATACTAAAATTATCTATTTGCCATAAATCAAAACTTTGTCAAGTCAAGGAAATACAATGTCGATAAATATACAACCAGTTTAAAAAAACCTAGTGAACGATTTTAAACGCTATAACTTTTTAATAAATACTTTCGAATTATCTCCTATAGGCATTTACAATTTTTTCATTTTATCTTTATTTAAATTTGATTAGACCGATTATTTCCGCCATATCTGTGTCACATTTCCGATTATTTCCGCCATAGCTGTGTTACTGTGTCAGTCAGTCAGTCAGTCAGTCAGTCAGTCAGTCAGTCAGTCAGTCAGTCAGTCAGTCAGTCAGTCAGTCAGTCAGTCAGTCAGTCAGTCAGTCAGTCAGTCAGTCAGTCAGTCAGTCAGTCAGTCAGTCAGTCAGTCAGTCAGTCAGTCAGTCAGTCAGTCAGTCAGTCAGTCAGTCAGACAGTCAGTCAGTCAGACAGTCAGTCAGTCAGTCAGTCAGCCAGTCAGTCAATCAGTCAGTCAATCAACCAACCAACCACCCAACCAACCAACCACCCAACCACCCAACCAACCAGTCAGTCAGTCAGTCAGTCAGTCAGTCAGTCAATCAATCAATCAATCAATTTCGATCAATCAATTTCGATCAATCAATCAGTCGTAAATCCATCCACCCATCTATCCAATCATTTATTTATTTCTTTTGTTTGTTTATTTATTCATTTGTTTGTTTATTCATTCATTTTTAATTTATTCATTCATTCATTTATTTTATCTATTATTTTTATTCATGCATATATTTTTTTTATTTATGCACTAATTTTTTTATTCATTCATTCATTCGTTCATTCATTTTTACTGTTTATTTATTTATCACGTCTATCAAACAGTCAATCAATCAATCGGTCAATTTATCTACATATCAATCAAACTTTTTAATTTGAATTCAATCACCAGTTACAGGCGATATAAGATTTTGTAGGTTTCAACTCGAAGATTTTCTTAACTTTCAACCCGTTTCAATTCATAAGTATATATATATATAAGAAATAATCATACAGAAAATTGAAAATAACAATATATTGTTTTCAACATTGCTATGTGATAGCAAAACTCAAACAGTAAGAGTGAAAAAAGATTATAAGCGTTTGAAATAGCATGCTACATAAAATTTGTAATAATCAGCTGAATACAGGAAACAAGAAGCAAAATCATATTTAACTATTCACAAAAACTATACACAAACATACACATAAACAAAAAACTATACACAAAAAAAGATTAAAGCACAAGTTGGAACATGTTTGCAGCGTGCCGGATATTAGTATGATTAACTCTCTACTGATGAAACTAGAACTAAAAAGAAAAATTGGAAAACCTGCAAAAAATGCAAAAAATGAGGGGAATGACATAACAGAATGATATTTCCTGCTACTCCACATTTATAAAAGAGAATAGTGAATTCAATAAAATTGGTAAATAATAGAAATGTGTTTTTGATATGTACAAAGATGAAGTCGTCATCTATTTCAACGGTCTCTCGTCGTATCAAAGAAGATCATCGACTGATATGTATAAACGTAGAGCAAAATTAAAAAAATTAAATTATGCCGAGCGTAATTATTTTTCTAATTATTTACACACATATATACTCATACATCACGCGTAAACATGTAATTTTATATAAAAATTTTAATCAATGAACAATGATTAAATACAAATCTTTCGAATATTTTACAGGAAGATGTTCAAACAAATTTTATTTGTAAAAGAGTCAACAAATGAAATTTTGATTCAACGCTTTCAAAACAAATGAATCGCAAAACACTTAAAATTCTGCAAATTCTAATGCATGTTTTTCATTGACAGCTATTCTTAAAGGCTCTTCATCATAATCATCAAAATTACCCGGGTCACTGTCATCTTTGCATGCTGGCAAAAATGTGGCTTGTATCTGATTATCAATTGAACAGTTATTAATAGAAATGTAAATAATCATTAAATCAAACCCAAAATCGAATGATAAATACTTAAAAAGTTCAAGACAAAATTCATTCATTTAACATATCTAACCAAATTAACAGACTCTAACACACAGCATTTTAAACTACTCTTTTTTTTTGGTTTCCGGTGCGTGCGTGCGTGCACATGTCTAGCTATCGGAAAACATGCTAATATAATTCAAATAATAATTTTATTTTTAGCTAATTCCAATTTTCTCAATTAAGTTTTAGTGTTCTGTTTTATTAATTTTATTTTTTCGTTCGTTTTTTACTTTTAATCACTCTTTACTCGTTTCTAATTTATCGCTCACATCTGCTCTAAACCATGATTCAATAAACGCGCCAACAATTGCTTGATTTTCATTCCGACAAATTTGCCATCAAAAGATTACTATGGAAAACTCTCTTCCTTAACAAAATTTGGAACCCTGATTATCATCAACATCAGCACCTCTCCTCTTTTCCTCAATCGCTACAGCACTCTACAAAAACTTCAACATCATCACCCCCCAGCTTATCTACCTAACACTAATTCATCATCAGCAATACCAGTAGCATTAGTTTCATCAACCCGTAAAAGAAGTAACCGACCCAGTCGACGCACCTCATTTAATTTTCTCAATCTCATCAACATCAAATTCACCCCGACTTCCAACCCAGCCAAAATCATCCCATGTCATCGTCCACCCACCATCTACATTTTGAATGCCATTAGCATTGTCAAGCCACATGTTATTGAGCATTTGACATGTGATGTCTATCATCTTCACCCTGACATCATCATCATCACCGAGTCATGGTTTAGGCCAGATTACCCTCGTGGTTTGATCGCAATAGATGGCTACACACCCTTCAGAAAGACCGCCCTGGCAAGCAGCGTGGATGAGGTGTCATCTATTTGAAGTCATCCATCTTATCTCAAATTCACATCAATAGTACACTGGAAATCTTTTGTCTCAAGTGCATTATTGACAGTAAACCATACTTCATTTATCATCCATCAAAACATTCATCACACGAGGTCTCCTCCTTGATGGGTTACATCGATGAACTCTCCAGCACTGCGTTCGTGGGCGACTCTAAACTCATCATTGGGGGTGACTTCAATCTAGTCGACCATCATTCCATTCTTCAAACAGGTCTACACCCTATATTCTGGAGTCCCACCCACCAAGGTCACACAGAGTAGTGCCTGTCTTCAAAAGCTCAACAACATCGACTTGAATAATATCTTCGACTTCAACGTCACCACTACCAACAATACTCTACCAGCAATTTCAATAATAGTACCATTGATTTTGATAATATCAAAAATAACAATAATAATAATAGTCCTACTAATAGTAATAATGCTTGTAAGAATAATAATAATGTTAACAATAGTGCCAATGATAATAATAATATTAACATGTGGTAATATGGTAACGATAATATAATCATAACTAATTCTATCGATAATTTTCTGCGACAATATTTTGATAAATTTTATAAAATCATCAGCTGCTTACAACACTTACTACCCAACATCAAACATCACGATCAGATCAACAGACCCTCCATTCATCAGCCCATTAAAAGACCAGTTTGCATTTTGCCCTACTGGTTCATCTACATCCGCTATCATCTATCTCTCTTACCTCTATAATAACATCTTTTCTTAAAAATAATAATTATGTTCATCTCATACCTCTTGACTTTTCTAAAGCTTTTGACATTCTCAATCATTTTTCATTCTCAAATAAGTTAGCCTCTCCTCCTTTACCTGACAACATTTACAATTATATAATAAATTTTCTTTCTAATATGAGTCATTCTACTTTTTTTAGCTCTACTCTTTCATCTACTCTACCTATTAACTCTAGCGTATTTCAAGGTTCTGTCCTTAGACAATTTACCTTTATCATAAATGCTTCTACTCTTAAAACTCTTCATAGCTCTAATCAAATCATCAAATACGCTGACGACACCTACCTTATCATCCCATCATCTAACACAAACACCATCCATCAAAACTCGACTCATTAACCACATGGTCAAAACAATGCAATCTGTCATTTAACCTCAATAAATCATTAGAACTCGTTATTCACAATAGCCATAAAAAATAACATTACCTCCAGAACACCCATCTATCACTCGCACAAATGAATTAAAAATATTAGGTATCACATTCACCTCCACACTTAATGTAGCACCTTGTATTAATCACATCATCACAAAACGTTTTCAAACATTTTACGCACTCAAAACACTTCGCTCATATGGTCTCAGAGGCGTTAAATTGTTCGACATCACCGAATCACTAATCATCTCACGCATCAAATATGCAGCTCCATCCTGGTCTGGTTTTGCTACACAACAACAACTTCAACAAATGCAATCTCTCATCTAAAAACTAATTCGCTTCAACTATCTACCTGCATCATTTCCTACCATCACTCAGATATTCAACACACTCAATTCAAGATTGTTCAAGAAAGTAGAAAAAAACAACAACCACGTCATCTATTCTCTACTTTCACCAATCAAAACTACCAAGTCACCACTCAATCAACATATCGGGAAAAGACTTTCATTACATGACACCTCAAACATATTAACACTCAAAACTTTATCCTTTTCTCAATCTAGTTTTCCTTTTACTTATTGATCACCTCACTAACTCACTAAATAATTATCTAGTCTATCAATAACTTTATTAATTTGCCTTTTTATGCCATTACTTTATTTTATTTTCAATACTTTTCATGTTTAAACATTTTTCTTTCTTCGTTTTTTATTTATTTATTAATTTTTGCATGCTGTAACAGTTTCTGCGTATGTCAGATCCTGATTTTTAAAGAATAATAAAAAATAAAGTAAAATTACTCGTTTATCGTATAGAGAAAGCCAATCGACGTCATTGAACCATTTGTGACCTTTGATGTCCTGCACACCGTTTTTTAAATTTCCGTACCTAAATTTAATTTATAAATTTGCTGGTTAATGAAATTTCATTCTGTTTAAAAAACTGCGCAAATAATTTTGAAGTGTTACACAAAATATTTTATCACTTAAACTTGTTTGATTTAGAAAAATTATTAAATAGCCTTAAAAATATTTAGAAAATGGCAAGTCATGTTTTTTATATTACTGCTTATTTTAATTATCTTTTATTTTTTGATTTTGTTATTCAACTATCGTTTTTAAACTAAATAACCTGGATTTTGCATAATGAAATAATTTATGATGTGAAAATGCTCGTCTAAAGATTTGTTTTACTAACAAAAAGAAGGGATTCGTGCGGTCAAGAAGATTTCATGCTTTTTATGTCATGAAAAATTATGCGAATTCATTAGCATAGAAGAAAATACTTTTGCTCATTTGTCAAAGAATTT
The DNA here is from genome assembly GCF_000326865.2 of Helobdella robusta. Lineage (NCBI taxonomy): Eukaryota > Metazoa > Annelida > Clitellata > Rhynchobdellida > Glossiphoniidae > Helobdella > Helobdella robusta. The sequence goes on from NW_008705254.1 coordinate 7,332,300, forward strand.
GAACATTTTTCGCCTTTGTTCTCATGAATAAGTTTGCTCGTAATTCTGATTTTTCAGGTTAATGAAAAACGAACCATCAAAACTTTAAGTTGAAGTTTTCTTTCTCGTGGTTTTTAATTAATTTTTAATATTTAAAGTTTTTTATTATCATCATTACTTAATCCTAATTTTGTTCAGACTTTTATATTAATTGTTAACTGTTTTATTTCAATGAAAAAGGTTAGTGCGCTTTCGACCAACGATAAGAGGCTTCAAAAATGTTTAATATTAGTCATAAAAATAGCTCAAACAAATTTAAATATCATAAAAAATAATGATAAATGCATGCACGTTTACATAAAATTTTTAAAGCTTTTGTCAAATAAAACCTGTTCGTCACATCCACTTGTAACAAATGTTTGATAAGTTCTTTCAAATCGAGGGCAACATGCGGTGAAAATCTAACCTTTGAATAAAAATGCTTCAATCTTGGGAAAATTCTGCAATAAAAAATTACTACTTACTTTTCCAGCGACTATTTTTTCATAAGTTTGAATAGGGTTATCACCGAAAAATGGTGGATAACCAGAAATCATTTCATAAAGAAGCACACCAAATGCCCACCAGTCAACTGCCCTGTTATAACCCTGTCATTTCAAATAATTTTAAGTTGGTTTTCGATATACTTACTTCTTTGATTTTATATACATATATATATATATATATATATATATATATATATATATATATATATATTGTTAACAGACTGTTGTTAACGCAACATTTCAAAAATTCAACACTACTTTCAACATTGTTCAACTTTTTTATATTTCTTTTTAATTTATTAATTTCAGAGAAATTAGACATTTTATTGTTTTTTAAAAATTTTAATTAAATAAATTTGCAAATAGCTATTTCGGGTTATAGATAACTCATCTTCAGTGCATTATATTTTTTATGAGGTGACAAGCCGAGGTTCAAAAATTGTTTTTCATCTATTGTCAACTGATGGCTACTAAGATTAAGGAAATGATCTTGGTATTGTGGCAACAAAACTGGTCCGCGATATAAATTGCTAAGTTTTTTCCTAATTCGTTGGAAACAATGGTCTCGATGGCGTTCTTTGATGAAGTTGATTTCATTTAACGATCTTTCATCAATCTTTCATATAATGCACTGAAGATGAGTTATCTATAACTCGAAATAGCTATTTGCAAATTTATTTAATAAAAATTTTTAAAAAACAATAAAATGTCTAATTTTTCTGAAATTAATAAATTAAAAAGAAATATAAAAAAATTGAACAATGTTGAAAGTAGTGTTGAATTTTTGAAATATATATATATATATATATATATATATATATATATATATATATATAATTAAGACTGCCAGAAATGCAATTATTGATGAAAATCACAGCATGTTCGGCGGTAGTTAACTTCCAATTTAACTTTTCGATTTTTATATCATAATATACACAACAACGACCAAGTTATCGAGAAGACTCACAATGCACGTAGAAACTGGCGCTATAAAGAATAACGTGAAATAGAAACACAAAACTAAAATTACTAGACAAATCTTGGACCACATTGTTGAAATCTTACATTACAATAACAACCATTATAATTTACAACTAGCTGAATCAGTACTCATAGAACAAAGACATCCGACAATAAATATTTAACGACGGGCAATTAGAATTCTATCTTAAATAAATTTCGAAACGGAAGAGTCATCAATAATGAAAACACGTAAAAGTGTTATATTAAACAAAGTTAAAGATTGTAAAACAAATTAAATGAGCGTTAAGCATTCACTTTAAACAAACAAGGAATCAAGAAAGTACAGTAGAGGCAAGGTATTTATATATTTGAACATCTGAGCACATACACAACATATCAATTTGAACACCGTACAAAGTATAGTAGAGGCAAGGTACAGTAGAAGACGGTGAGGGATACAAAAAAGGCTTTTTTGTTCTATCATGGATAAAAGAAACAAAAATTTTGGTTTGAACTCAAGAAACTTGAAAATAATTTACGATCAACCGTTAGAAAAATAGAAAAAGTAAATTAAAAGTTAACCAACGACGAACATGCTGTGATTCTCATCAATAATGATTCTCATCAATACAATATATATATATATATATATATATATATATATATATATATATATATATATATATATATATATATATATATATATGAGTTATTAAAATCTTTGAATACAATCTTTGATAAAATAATTCTAAGTGAAAGATATTCGAAAATTTTAATGGAATAGCACCTTGTTTTGAATGATTTCAGGCGCGAGATACTCAGGAGTGCCGCATAAAGTGTACGTTCGTGATTTTACTATTTTAGCAAATCCAAAATCTGTCACCTAAAAAAAAATAATTTTCATTTTTTACATTTAAAACAGTTTGCTTAAAAAATGCAAATCTATATTTATGAAAATTAGTCAAATATATTAACATTTAATAAACTTCGAATCTGAATAAGTTTACAAACTTTTAGATATCCATCTCTATCAATGAGTAGATTTTCTGGTTTCAAGTCTCTGTAAACAACATCAATGTTATGCAAATATTCTAGGACGAGAACAATCTGACCGGCGTAGAATTTGGTCTGCTCCTCCCTTTGATGAGCAACATTTTTTTATTTCTTATTTATGCCTCAAAATTTTGTTTAGTATTTGAAAAAAACTATACACATTAAATTTGTAAACAGTCGAATGTAGAACATTATATAAAAACAAAAAATTTTAAATAGAGGGTAAACGACCAACGTGAAACGACCACTCTGCCTCAAATGTGAAAACATCTCGCCGCCGCAAACAAATTCAAGTACCATATACAAATATGAATTATCCTGTGGTATATAAACATTTTATTTTTAAATTTAAAAAATTAAACAACAAAAATTAATAGTAAACAGTGGTAAAATTAGACATTTTTAGCAAAGTTAACGTTATTTATATTAGTTCATCTAACTTAATTTTCTTGAAGAAAGAGAATCTAAATTTATCAAATAAATACATAAAACAAATTATTATCTATAAATTCCTTATCGGAAATACTGCTCTATGGACATTCTTAGCAGCATTTCTTATTGTTTTAACAATATACAATCATATAATCAGAGCGTCGTCAGAAGCTGGGTCTGTGGTATATCCCTCTGCCATCAAATAGGAACACCGAAAAAATTGAGCTGAAAATCGGTATTCCTATGAATTTTTAGTGCCAGTTTAAATGATCCTAAAATGGTATGCCAAGTTTTATCCATCACTATGATAAATAATTTAATAAACTGTTTGTAACTAAACCGTTAATATGTAACTGATGTTATAAATTCAAACATGAAAAATTTAATATGGAATTATTATGTAATTTTTGGTCCTGCGCTGGTGCTCCGAGGTGGCTCGCTTCGAGCTGTCCCTTTCAGTGCTGATCGTTTCGGGACATGCAAGTCAAAACAAATTAACAAAATTAAAAAAAAATAAATAAATTGTATAATAATTATATCAATAAATAAATAATAAAATAATATTAAATATAGTTGCATAAATAAATAAATACATAAATGATGGTGTAAAGAAATAAAAAATGAGCAGATAGATAGATAAAAACAATAATTTTAATAACCAATAATAGTAAAACAAGAGCAAACAAGTTGATTATGGGAGCTCTAATGCCGTTAAAATACTACTAATAACAACAATGATAATAAAAATAATCAAAATTATTCCTAATGCAATTCAAATATTACTACTAGAAAAAATAGTTAACGCAATTAAATAATATTGCGAATGTACAAAACAAACATTTTGCAAGTAACGACAGTAAATTGTTAATAAAGCATATTAACTTTTATCTTTAATACTTGACTCTAAAAATATATTTTAAATATAATAAATTGTTAAAAATTTCGTTGTTAGTTTGTTTGTATTTGCTGAAAAATAAGTTCTTTCAGCTGCAACAGGTGATAAAGAAATATTTAAAAAAGACTTTGAATGTAGTTTTTTGTGGTTCTTGGCACATCGCGGTAACCAATTTATACTCAATTTTATTATTCTGTACAATACACATAGACTGATTGTTTACAAATGTGAAAAGTACGTGCTAAAATTAAAATGTTATTTAAAAATTTTCAAAGTTTAAGGATTTTTTTATAAAAATTTATATTGCAAAAATATACGAAGAAATTTAGCGTAAGAAATTTTATAAAATGCAATCAACATTATGAAAAAAAACTTTAGAAAAGATTTTATTATATGCTTAATGTTATTGTTTCAGGGTGAGAGTTTAATAGTTAGCTTATTTTGATATTTATTACGTACCTTTGAAAAAGGATACTAATCTATATGGGAGAGCGGACCTATATGTTACAATTTTCATAAATCTTGATATAACTCTGTTGTTTTTGAAACAACTATGTTAAGACTTTTTATATGTATTAAACAATTTATTATTCACATACTGAAACAGTTAAAACTTATTTATTTTCTACCATAAATGAAAAAACTAAGAAATAGCAAGGTACTTCAAATGTAACAATCAGCTCCTATGGCAGGGTTGATTGTTACACATGTTACGAGTTGAAATAGGACATAAAAATTAAAGAAATTGTTATTATTAATTATTTAACATTGTCACAGTTATGGCATAAGTAATAGTCACTGCCATCTGTGCAATTCTAGTGTGACCAATTCTTGCAGTTGATGCATTGTATCCAATCTTCCTCCAATGATTCATCGCAAACTAAACATACTGTTTTTTTCACTGCAATTAGAAAACATTATTTTCCTTGCTTTCATTCGCTTTTCACCATTGAGATACTTGGTTTTGCGTTTTGTTACCAGTATTAATTGCTTCGAGGTAGCAGGTTTTATTAATTGTTTTCTTTCAAAGCATTTTTGACCGGAGTGTCTGTTAAAATTGCAAATTTTCGTTTTCGACTTTTTCCATCTGTGTTTCTAGGCTCAGCAGATGGGAATGGCTGTATTTCTTTTGGTGTAGTGTGGTTTGTAACTGGTTTGAATAGAGCCTTCTTTGGAGTTTGCTTGACATCTGGAAGGACATCATAATCTGTATGTGGTACTACACTTTCATCTCCTAGATTTGTGCTATCGGAAGACAATAAAACAGGTTTAGTACCAGTCTGATTAGAACAGGGCTGTGGTTCAGGTCAATCAGAAACTTCTGATGGCAAGAATCACTGAATACATTCCGATTGAATGAAAAAATCCCATTGACTCGAAATCCTGACTGAATATTTTTGGGGTTAAAGCTAATAAAAAAGTATTTGCTGCAATTCCGGGTATGTCATTTATGGACAGTGTCTTGCCCGGATTACACTTGCGATGCAGCATCATGAAATTTTAAACTGTATTGCTTAGCAACATCCTGAATTGAACGTCCAGTTTTGTTGACGATTTTCACTGCCAAAGCTAAAACATCTTGATCTATGCGAATCCGATCCGTTTTCTTAATGTAATTTCTCATGTTATCTGAAGAAAAGAAAGATTAAAATAAAATTGATTTACAAATATTTCACTAACCAAATGCATAAAAATTATTTGATTTAGCTTAATTATTGTATATGCATTTAAAAATGCCAATGGCAAAATTTAGATTTGGTACAAAACTTTGTAACAAATAACCAGACAACAAGGACATGACTGGTTTAAAAATCAATAATAAAAAATGCGGTGAATTAACACATGAAACATATTCTACATTTCTTCCTAGAAGGTTATATTAGCTTTATGTATATTTTGTTTTAAATAAATATTGATTAAACTTTAATAAAAACAAACAAAATGTTAAAACTTATCAAACGATGCGGATAAAAAAAGGATTTTAAGTAGCAGAACGCACGATTCTTGTATATAAACTTTTTTTTCTTATAAAGCAAAATTTGCTGATTAAAATAATACCAAATTTATTATTGTAGCATTTATAGTTACCGAGAAAACGAATTTTGAAAAAATTATTTATACTTATAACTTGCGCCATGTTAAGAGTGGCGCTCAATGTTAAGTGAGCAAGGAGCGTTGTATTCACGCACCAGACGTGAAAAGAACGATTTAAAATCGAACACAACACAATTTTTTCTTCTTGTTTTTATAACAGCTGTAAAATAAGAAAATAATAATTATCAATAATTTATATTTATAATAAAATTTAATTATAAATGATTAATTATAATTATAAAATAATTATATATATCTATAATTTATATATATCATCTAATATATTATAATAATTATATATTATTATTATTATATGATTATTATATTATTATGATATAATAAGGGGTGCTGAAGGTCTTGAATATTTTTCATTTACATTTTTAAAGCCGTAACAAAAAATGTCACTTCAGATAATTGTTTATCTAAAGGTCAAGTTTGAACCAAAGATTATATGTGCAAAAATTTTTAAAATATTTTTTTAATGACGAAGGTATCGCACTTGTAACATTCAACCCTTGTTACGCATAGCCCCGCTCTCTCCTACACCCATTTTATTTTATAGATTATTAAAATTTGTAGATGATTTCATTTAAAAAGTGTTTCACGT
>NW_008705254.1:7350491-7351509 GCF_000326865.2 Helobdella robusta
TATATTTTCGGGTTATTACAGATGCCGTTGATGTTGTTGTATCTATCATTGTTGTTATTGTTGTTGTTATTGTTATTGAATTTATTGTTAACCTGAATAATGACTTTTTCAATCTGATTTAGGCCGTAGTTATTGTTAACAAGTAATTTAGTGACACGTTTGATTTCCGATTGAGCATGTTCAACTGTTGTCGAGTGTGTAAATGCGCGATTGATGAATGATCTAATTGTGCTGATTTTATAACCTTCAGTGCACTCACTTATTCCATTTAAGCAGATGCCTTTATTGGTATTTTTTATGTAAACAGAAGTTGTAAAATTATGGTTGTCATGTTTAACAAGAACATCAAGGAATGGTAGAGATCTATTGGCTTCGTGTTCTATTGTGAAATTAATTTTTGACTGGTTGAAGATCATTAAGAGTTGTTGAACATAGTCTGGATTGCTATATGAGATAAAAATGTCGTCTATGTAACGTATATAGATATGTGGTTTAAGTTCCGGATGTTTTTTGAAAGTTTCGCTTTCTAAATATCCTACATAAAAATTGGCAAATAGGACACCCAGTGGCGATCCCATGGCTATTCCATCGAGCTGTTGATACAATTGGCCCGTAGGACTGAAGAATGGTGCCTGCATTGTACATATTTTTAACATATTTTTTAATAGATTTTTAGGAATTTTTAATGGAGTCATATGTGAGGAATAAACAGTTTTGATGATAATGTCAATAGTTTCTTTGACTGGCACATTGGTGAACAACGATTCAACATCAAGAGAGGCAATGTAGTCAGATGAATTGTTGTTGTTTAAAATTTGGATGAATTCTTTTGATGATTTGACGTTGTAGTCATCAGGTATGTACGGAGTAAGAATTTTGTTTAAAAATTTGGCGATTGGATAAGTGACGGTAGGTATCTGACTGATTATGGTTCTTAGAGGATTGTTAGGTTTGTGTGTTTTGACGTTTCCATACAAATAACCAGGTTTGTATTCTCCTATAAGTATTGATAGTTTTC
>NW_008705255.1:0-748 GCF_000326865.2 Helobdella robusta
AAATTTGTTCATCATTATCGGGTTAGTGATTTCTGGAAACATTCCTCCACCTAATAGAGTTGGAAGTTTTAGCAGCAGTGGCAGCAGCAGCAGCAGCAATAGTAGTAGTAGTAGTAGTAGTAGTAGTAGTAGTAGTAGTAGTAGTAGTAGTAGCAGCAGCAGTAGTAGTTGTTGTTGTAGTAATGGTATTTTAATTTGAGTATTAGTAGATACATTATTTAAATTGCTACCAGAGTTAATTTTTAATTGTAAATATATATCTCTCATTAGAAATACAACTAGGAATACATAGAAGTATATTAATTGTTTGTTTGTTTATATGTATAAAGAGAGAAAGAGAGAGAAAGAGGAAGAGAGAGAAAGAAAAAGAAAGAAAAAGAAAGAGAGAGAGGAAGAAAGAGAAAGAGAGAGAGAGAGAGAGAAAGAGACAGAAAGAGGAAGAGAGAGAAAGAGGAAGAGAAAGAAAGAGAAAAACAGAGAGAAAAAGAAAGGGGGAAAGAGAGAGAGAGAGAGAGATCAAATAAAAAAAAGAAGGTATAAATTAGGAATGTTATTGTGAGTAATCCTATTAGTAGGTATTATTAAGTGGTTCGTCTGATTTAGAAAAGTAATTATGTAGTCGTCATCATCATCATCTTCATAGTATTTTATCATCATCTTCACCATTATCATTGTCTTTATCATCATCGTCGTCCTCATCATCATCATCATCATCGTCCTCATCATCACCATCATCATCATCATCATC
>NW_008705255.1:1370-2897 GCF_000326865.2 Helobdella robusta
GTAGTAGCTATAGTAGTAGTAGCAGCAGCAGCAGCAGTAGTATTAGTAGCAGCAGCAGTAGTAGTAGTAATAGCAGCAGCTGTAATAGTAGTAGTAGTAATAGTAGTTGAAGTAGTAGTAGTAGTAGTAACAGTAGCAGTAGTAGTAGTAGTAGTAGTAGCAGTAGCAGTAGCAGCAGCTGTAATAGTAGTAGTATTAGTTGTAGTAGTAGCTGTAGTAGTAGCAGTAGTAGTAGTAGTAGCAGCAGTATTTGTAGTAAAGTAGTATAATTACTACTTCATCAGTAATATATTATCAAAACGCCATCATTGAACAGAAAAATTCAATCGAATTTAAATCCGGAAAAAAATTTTAGTTGGATGAAAAATCTCCAAAAAAAAATTAGAAAAAAATTGTAAAATCTTTGTTGTTTTTCAGCCCAGAAATTAGACAAGTAACCATCATCATCATCATCATCATCAAAATCATCATCACCATCATCATTTTCTTCATCATTACCAGCACTGTCATCATCATCGTGATCACCAACACCATCATCATCATCTTCATTACCAGCACCGTCATCATCATGATGATCATCATCATTATCATCACCACCAAGACCATCATCATCTTCTTCATCATTACCAGCACCGTCATCATCATCATCATCATCATCACCATCACCATCTTCAACATCATCATCATCATTATCTTCTTCTTCATCGTCACCATCATCACAATCCTCACAACCTAACTAACCATTCAAATGTCTTCTTTTCACCCCACGAGAACTGAGTACAACTGCCGACAAGAGGATGAAAGGCTTTTAAAAGTCAAGTAACTAAATGTTGTTGTTGCTATTGTTATTATTTATTAATAATATTATTATTTATTATTATTATTTTATTTCCCTTATTTTCCAGAATTAAAAAGCGACTTTAATGTCCTTAAAAATCCCATTTAAATTTGCTACTGCAGTGCGGTCCTATTACCATGTTATTTTATAAAGCCTGGAGGCATGTTTCATACGTACAAAGGCAGATACGTATGAATGTATGGTAAGCGTTGGTTGGTTTGTATGTATGTATGTATGTATGTGTGTATTTATGTGTGTATGTATGTGTGTATGTATGTATGTATGTATGTATGTATGTATGTATGTATGTATGTATGTATGTATGTATGTATGTATGTATGTATGTATGTATGTATGTATGTATGTATGTATGTATGTATGTATGTATGTATGTATGTATGTATGTATGTATGTATGTATGTATGTATGTATGTATGTATGTATGTATGTATGTATGTATGTATGTATGTATGTATGTATGTATGTATGTATGTATGTATGTATGTATGTATGTATGTATGTATGTATGTATGTATGTATGTATGTATGTATGTATGTATGTATGTATGTATGTATGTATGTATGTATGTATGTATGTATGTATGTATGTATGTATGTATGTATGTATGTATGTATGTATGTATGTATGTATGTATGTATGTATGTATGTATGTATGTATGTATGTATG